>NW_025831345.1:838356-905384 GCF_002878395.1 Capsicum annuum | reverse complement strand
TGCCTATAATGACCCAAACTGAATCATGCTAACAATGAGTATGAGGCAAGCCCATCACAAAATACATGTTCACCTCTTCCCACTTCCAAGTGGGAATACTAAGCTCCTACATAGCCTCTCTAGGATTATGATAATCGATCTTAACCTGCTGACATATTGAGCACTAGCTTACAGACTCTGTAATGTCTATATTAATCCCACTCCACCAATAGATCTCTAATAAATCACTGTATATCTTATTGGCCCCTGGATGAATAGAGTAATGCGCACCTTGCATTTCTGCAAGAATTCACTATCTTAGTTCATCTACACCTTGAACACATAGGCGACCCTGAACATACATAAAACAATCTCCCCTTTGGTATAAACCTATACCTTCTGATTTCTGATTCATTATTTTAACTTAGCTAGATTGGGATCCTTATCCTATTTTTCCTTAATTTTAGAAACCAGGGATGATTCTGAACTGTTCTACACCTATACACTACCTTCTGTTGAATCAACTAAGTGAACACCTATTCGGGCAAGTTGATGAACCTCCTGAGCTAACTTCTTCTTACCATCCTCTACGTGAGCAATACTACCCATAGAAATCCTACTAATAGTATTAGCCACTACATTGGCCTTACCCGGATGATACAAAACACTTATATCATAATTCTTCAACAACTCCAACCACCTTTTCTGATAGAGGTTTAGGTCAACCTGAGAGAATAAATACTGCAGGCTCTTATGGAAAGTGAACATATTAACATGCACTACATAAAAATAGGGCCTCCAAATCTTTAAGGCAAAACTACTACTGCTAACTCAAGATCATGAGTTGGATAGTTCTTTTCATGGGGATTAAGTTGTGTAGAGTAATAGGATATGATCTTACCACTTTTCATCAAAACACACACCAAACCAACTCTGGAAGTATCACAATACACAATAAAGCCATTTGAACTATCTGGTAGAGTCAAAATTGGGAATATAGTGAGTCGATTCTTCAACTCCTAAAAACTCTTCTCACAAGATTCTGACCATTGAAATTTGACCTTATTATGAGTCAATCAAGACATAGGGGATGCAACAGACAAAAATCCCTCAACAAACCAAATAGCCAAACAAACCCAAAAAACTCCTAATATCTAATGGAGAGATGGGTCTGGGCTAGTTTCTTACTGCTTCAGTCTTTTGATGATCAACTCTAATACCATCAACAAAAATGATATGGTCGAGGAATAGCTAATGGTTTATAAGAGTCTATAATAATATTTTGAGATGGTCTACATGATCATGCTCACTGCGGTAGCAGACAAAGATGTTATCTATGAAGACTATAATGAACATGTCCAAGTACTGCTTGAACACATGGTTCATCAAGTACATGAAAATTACTGAGTCATTAGTAAGACCAAATAACATGACTAAGAATTTGATGTGACCATACTGAGTTTTGAAAGCTATTTTCAGAATGTCATATTCTCTGACTCTGAGCTTATGATAGCCGAATCTGAGGTCTATCTTAGAAAAGTAAATAGCACCCTGAAGTTGTTCAAATAAGTCATCAATTCTGGAAAGTGGAACTTGTTCTTAACCATGACTTTATTTACCGAATGATAGTCTATACACAGTCTAAAAGAACTATCTTTCTTACTCATGGATAGAACAAGTGCACCCCACAGGAATATACTGGGTCTGATGAATCCCTTATCTATGAGATATTTCAATTGTTCTTTTAATTCTTTGAGTTCTAATGTAGCCATTTTGTATGGGGGAATAGATATAGGTTGAGTGTCTTGAAGAAGGTCTATTATGAAGACTATTTCCCTTTTGGGAGAAACTCTGAGAAGATCTTCAGGAAACACATATGAGAATTCACATGCTACTTACACTAGCTCAAGAGTAGGGATTTCTGATCTAGAGTCCTGGATTCGAATAAGATGGTACACACATCCCTAAGATATAATTTTCCTTCACCTAAGGTAGGAAACAAGTTGATGCCTAAGGGTTGAAGTACTACCCCTCCACTCTAGGATGGGCTTATTCAGAAACTAAAATTAGACAATTTTATTCTACAATTGACTAAGGTATATCAGTAATAAATCCAATCCATGCCAAGAATGACATCAAAATTGGTCATCTCTATTTCAACTAACTCTACTGAAGTAATATTCTGAGATACTATAACCGGATAGTTCCTGTATACTCATCGGGCTATAGTGGATATAGCCATAAGAGTAAACACTAAGAAAAGCTCTACTAGTATCTTAGGACTAACTCTAAAGTCGAAAGCTATATATGGAGTTACAAATGATATAGAAGCTCCTAGATCTAGCAAAGCATAAACATGTAAATGATAAACTTGTAACGTACAAGTGACAACATCAGGAGAACTTTACTAATCTTGTCGAGACTAAAGGGCATAGGGTCTGTTTGGACGTTGCCCATGGGTAATACTAGAAGTGACACCCTACTGATTCAAGCGACCAGACTGAGCTGAGGGATCATTATGCTAACCTTAGAAACCTGACTAGGGATAATATTTGACTCTGTAACCTGGCATACCACACTCGAAACATACATCACTACCAGCCCTGTAGATACCCTGGTGGTTTCTGCTATATTTTTGGCAAAGAGGATTGTTTTGGGCTCTATTGACACTACCCCAAGGATTAGGGCCTAGAGCCCTATCTTTATTGGCATCTCTAAATTTCGATACTGGAGCACTGGCTGAGGATGGATCTAGAACTGAGGATTTTGGGTAGACCTGAGAATGATTCCCACCCTATGACTTAGGATGAGCAATGTTAAAACTACCTGTTTATGCTTTTTTCCTCTCCCTCTCCTTTTTTTATTCTTAGTATCATCTATCTGCTGAGTATAGACCATGATCCTAGGTATTTCTATTTATTTAATCAACATTGCAGTCCTACACTCCTCAACCAAACTATTAGACACACCCAACACAAACTTACTCATTTTAGATATGCTATCTGCTACCATATGAGGAGTGTATCTAGCTAATCGAGTAAACTTGAGAGAATACTCTTTCACTGTCATGTTGCCCTGCTTTAGGTTAAGAAATTCTAGAACCTTTGCTTCCCTCAACTCCAATGGGAAAAACCTATTTATAAAAGCAGTAGCAAACTCCTCTAACTTTATGGGCCCTGCTTTTGAGGCTCTCTCTACTTTCCACTATTTGAACCTTGAATGAGCCATATCCTACAACTAATATATAACTAACTCGGCACTCTTACTAGCTGTCACCCCATAATATCTGTAACCTTTTATACCTGATCAAGAAATTCCTGTAGGTCCTAATCTAACTTTGACCCAGAAAAAGATAGAGGGTTCATCTGAGTGAAGTCTTAAATCCTGGCTGCAGCAGTATTGACCACTAGTTTGTCCAGAATGGCAGCTGGGCATTCATTTTGTGCTACCATAGAATGAGATAGGGTGGTGAAAGCTGCTCTGAACTAAGTGTTGGAGACATATTCATCCAGGAAATCTACCTAAATAGACTGAGGTGCTGACTGATTTCTAGTTCTCCTTTCATTAGTATTTTTGGGAGGCATGTTCTATAAACTAAAAGGAGAGAATGGATTTGTAATACCCTGTACTTCTACCTAGCTTAAAATCATCCCAAGAATGCTAGAAACTTACTTTGAAAAATGAATCCATTTTTGTACACGTAGAATTTTTAATATTTTCACTTTTTTGAGTGGGAAATTAAATTAGCTTTTCAACGATACAAATTTCATCCAAATCTATTATCGGGGTAGAAAGTTATGGTCAAAATATAGAAAGAAATCAAAACTGCCCAGGTGCAACGGTGAGAGCCGATAGACCATCGAGCTAGCGATGGATCATCGTCCAAGATGTTGCAGCAGAGATAGTGAGACCACATTCTTCCTAAGAGTGATGGGTCAGGCTGACGGACCGTCAAGCTAGCAACAGAACATCGCCCAATCTATGTAGGAGAGGCAGTGAACCCCTATTCTGCCCAGGTGCAACGGTTAGAACCGATGGACCATCGACCCAGTGATAAACCATCACACCCACCATCGCGTATTTTATTCATTTATTTAAAGCCATTTTTAAAAGGGTAATTGGGTCTTTTCCACCTGTTTTAACCCCTAATTATATCAGACCAAGGTTCATAAGTTCATTATCCATATACAACATCAAATTAGGGTTTTCTCTCAAAGATAATCCCTAAGATCAAGATCCAAATCCCCCTTCAATAAACTAAGAAATTCAAGTTCTTCAAGTGCAAGAACTTCAAGAAACTTACAACCCAAGTATGTCATATGTTGATTCATGGGTCCCTTTCACCCATGAAGCTCAAGAATCTCTTTTCAAAATACTAGATTTGTGTTTTTATGAATGTTTATGATTTAAATTGAATTGAAATTCATTTCCATATTTTATAGTGTTTTGATTGACATTTTAAATTACATATTCCAATAATTGATCCTAGAATATGGTAATTTGCATAATAATCATAATAACCCTCCCCCCACCTTCTATTTGTAAGTTGATTTATGTATCCATAATTATTTGATATGTTGATGATTGTATAACCAAAGCATGCTCCCCATGTGTTTGATTAAATACCTATGTGAAGGAAAAGTGTCATACTAGTATAATAATATGAAATCCCCATTCATGTACAAGTTTATGCATGTCAAGTATTTGATGAAATGTCTTAGTCAATGAATTATGGATATATGTGTAGCCATTGTGGTGCTTTAAAACTTGTACTTTATGAAATCTCTAGATTATTGTGTTATGGATTGTGATATTGGTCATGTATTCAAGAAAGTCATTCTTTGTTAATTTCTTCCAATCGAGTCCTTGGGTACTTGTATCCGACAATTTAGTTGTGTGGTTAGAGCCACTATCATGTTTTCATGATATCCTCAGTCAATCCATGATCCATAAAACTCAGTCAGCCATGTGACTCACAAAAGCTTAAAAATCTAGAAATCTCAGACAGTTAGCAGATCTCTGTAGCATTTCGTCAATTAACTTAGTCCAGTTCAATTCAGTTAATTATGTTTAGTGTCTATTCATATGGGAGTAGAAATTAGCACCGAGTAAACCCAAGGATAGTAACCCACCTACTATCTGCAGGTGTGATTCTTAGAAGCAATCCATACATTTCAGAACTACGTAGCCAGCATAAGTTGAGACATCATAGCCTATTCTATGAGGGTGGATGAGGTGGATTAGGTTGTTATATGAGGGTTCCCAATACTTTTACTAGATGTACCTGATATATAAGCGTTGCTCATAGATTGTCCTTACTAGTGGTGTGGTATTGACACCATTCCAATTAGGGTTACAAATTGGACCCTAACTCTTCTATGTTGCATTATTTGGGGCATGTTGGTTAGATAACTACTTCCCATATTTTCATTTATAGATTAGGACTATCACATACAATCAACTTAGAAAAGCATGAAACTCAGCTAGTTCCATCAGAAACTAGACTATCAGATACAATTGCTCAGTATCAGTTATTTCAGTTATATAGTTATCAGTAACTCATGTTATAAGTTCTCAAATTCAGTAATTATGCTATCATGAACTCATTTATAGCTATTATGTATTCATGCATGTATCCTCACGTTCATATTTCAGTCAGATAGTATAGTTCATGCATGTGAACCCTTTGCATTTATCCTACCACTCATGCATACCAGTACATTCAATCATACTGACGCATTTTAACTATGGTTTTTTATACCATAGGTTCAGAAGCATAAACTCCAGATCCTCAGTAGCATTCCAGTCTCAACAGTCAGAGTTAGCAGTGAGTTCTCATCCTTCGAAGACATGGCCATTACTTTACTATCTCATTAATTTATTTATTTCAGTATTTTGAGTTAGTTAGGGACATGTCCCATCAACTCCTTATTTAGACAGTTTAGAGGCTTTCAGACTATAATGTTCAGACAGTTATTTCATATGTTTTGGGAATTTTATACCCCACCCGGATGTTATATTTTTATCAGATATATGTCTCAGTTTTGAACCTTACGACCTTACAGCCTTTAATTCTACATTTATACAGTATTTTATGTAGTGTTCAGGTATAGATATCAACCATGGGTTAGCTTGTGGTCCTTCGGGATCATAAGCACTGTGTAGTATTCCGGGTACCAGATTCAGGGCATTACAGGATTAGATTGAGAGTTTAAATTTAGCTTATGCTCACTCGAACGACATAAAAGCTGAATGAAGGGAAACTTTTCCTAAAACATCTAATAGTCTACTATCCATAAGAGTGGCACGCTACATACCCATGAATAAGACTCTACTAAATATGGATTTCAAACTTTCTAGGACTCTGTTTAACCTTAGGCTCTGATACTAAGTTTGTAATACCCCGAGTCTGTACCCTGGATGCTACACAGTGTTCCTCATCTAGGAGGACCATAAGCTAACCCATGACTGGTACCTGCTGCATTAACCGAATAACAATACTATAACTATGCAGAAAAGCAAAGATTTGCCAGATTGTTCAAATCTTAAATAATTACATAGTACTGTACCCCAATACCAAAACTGAACATGTATCTAGAAATACTCTAGTGTAAAAATCCTCTACTATCTGAACAAGGCATTGATAGGACAAGTCCCCAATCAACTCCAACTACTAAAATAAACTAAGTACTGAAATACTGGAATAATAAATCTCTCCTAAAACAATAAGGACTTACCACTAGTCTGCTACTGATGGATCAGGCTGCTAACTATGATCGGTAGCCCATGCATCTGAACTTATGATATAAGACATCATAGCACAAAATAAAAGCATGCGTCAGTACTTTGAAAGTACTGGTATGCTAAGTGAGGTAGGATGGGATGCATGGGTTCATATTCATGAATAATAATAACTAAATAACATGAGTATAATTGAATAATATTACATGCATAGAATTCATAAACTGTAACTAAGGTAATGATAACATTGGATACTGTGTTTGGAATTATTAGTTTACTGATATCTGAGTTTACTAATACTATATTACTATTAATTGAGTGATTGTATCTGACAGTCCTAATTATTGTGGATTTATTCTAAGTTCTATGCTGAACTGAGTGACTATTTCTGACAATCCAAATTTCTATAGAATTGAATTGTGTTATTTTTTGAAGACTGAAATTGAGACTATAGGAGGTAATCATCTAACAAAAATTCCCCTCTCTGAATGGATTAGGGTCTAACCCTTAACCCCAGTCGAAAGTGTGTCAAAACTGTGCCACGGGTAAAGACAATCTGAGTAGCCCTCATCTAGCAGGTGCTCTAAATGAGAACAGTGGTACCCTCAAATAGTAGGTAGGACACCTCTTCAACCCTCAACTGGTAGGTTGATGTCTCAACTTATGTTGGCTATGTTGTTCGAGAACTCAAGGACTACTTCTACGGATCACACCCTCTGCTGGCAGGTGAGTCCCCATCCTTTGGTTCACTCGGTGGTGAATCCTATTCCTAAATGAATAGACACTTGGTTGAATTCTAAACTGTACTAGGCTGGACTGAACTATTACTGATCTTACTATCTAATTGAACTAAATTGAGTTCACTGAGTTTTGTTAAATGATAGAGTAATACTGAATCCTGTTAACCGATGGAATACTAGAAAGTTCAGTTGACTAGCCGAATATACTGAGGTCTAAACTAAATACTGAACTATAACTGTGACTGATTACTGAGGCTACTATTTGTGACACTACTGAGATTGTCTTGTAATACCACAGATCTATGTAAACTGATAAGTTTTTTGGAACTAAATACTCCCAGGACTTGATAGCATGAAAATTTAATCATAGCATAAATATAAAAGGGCAAAACCATATGCAATTGATCATAACTCATTTATAGAGACATTTTATAAAAACACTTACATGATATAACTTGCACATAAGCTAACATAACATGATTGTTTTTCTCTTTTTCTTTATTTTCATGACCAATTTATCAAACACTTGGAGGACATAATCCATGAGTTCACTGTTAAAATTTGAACTGTGAGTAAAGTAATTCATGAATGTATTACTTTACGTCCAGAAAATTTATCAAACACTTAGAGGACTTGAAAAATTTTAGCTAAGTATACAAGGCTGGACTAAATTGTTACTGATCCTACTGTCTAACTGAACTGAACTGAGTTCACTGATTTCTATTAACTAATGGAGTACTACTAAATTCTATTAAATGATGGAATACTACAGAGTTCTATTGACTAGTTGAATTTACTGAGGTCCGAACTAAATACTAAACTATAAATATGACTGATTATTGAGGCTACTGTTCAACACTAATGAGACACTTCTGTAACTACCATAGCTTTAGGTAAACAGCTAAGTTTTAGGGAACTAAATACCCCCAGACTTGATAGCCTAAAAATTTAATCGTAACATAAATTTAAAAGGGCAAAACCATATGCATTTGATCATAACTCATTCATAGAGACATTTTATCAAACACTTTCATGATATAACTTGCACATAAGCTAACATGACATGATTGTTTTTTCCTTTTTCTTTGTTTACATATGTAATTTATCAAGCACTTGGAGGACATAATCCATCCACATGACACTAACCACATATAGGCACCATAATTCAAATGCTCATTTAAAATTTCAAGGGTTTAGCACGGATTCACATGATTCTATACATATATCAAATAATTCCACATGAAACTTGTAACAACACATGGATTAGAAACCCAATTAATCATAAAAATCATGTACTAAATACACTTGAGGTTTTAAAAATAGATTGTTGAACTCCAAGGGTGGAAGGGACCCTTGGATGAACACTTGAAATACCTTAGCAATTGAATTTAGAAAGATTGATGGTATGTTCTTGAGCCTTGAATTGTATTTAAAATCTCCTAGGGTTTGTTCTGGAGAGCAACTTGTGAAGAATGAATAGTTTTTGCTCTTAGAAGAGTTTAATTTCATGTTTTGAGGATGATAGATGTGGGAAAAAGACCCAAATACTCCTGAGGATGCAGCTTTTTAATGAATGAAAATTGACCTAGCGACGCCCAGACCAACGCACTGTGTTGTTAACATCGACACATTGGCCAATGCACCGTATCGAGTCTACATTGGCTTACTAGAATTTGCACTAGGAAATGGAGGAAAATATTCATCGACGTGACGGGCAATGTACCGAGTTGACATCTCGTTGATCCACTGGTTTTAGCTTTCACGTATGTTTTAAACGAAGTCCAAGAAATCTAAAAGTTATCCAGGAACACCTACTGATATTTCAAATCATATTTCAACCTAAAAATCATACGTTAAGGTCATGAGGGTCATAAAATAGTGTTTCTAACCTACGAAGGCTAAAATAACACTAAGTCTGAATACTTAGCTAAAATTTTCCATGTAACAAGATTTAAAGGACTGATTGAGTTAAGCTTAGGATTTTACAATATCTCCCCCTTGGGAACATTCATCCTTAAATGAGGTTGACTGAGTCGAGTATACCGATAGACTAGATTTAGACACAAGACATGCACAACTATAACATGATTTAATGACTGACACTACTAGTATGATTAAATTTTATACTGAACAAGCATATCTGATGCATGAGTATATGGTTGAACATAATTCATAAATACATGACTGGAATTATTGATAAGCTGAGTTTCTCATACTGAAAATGTATATTTGATACATGAATACATAACTAAAAAATACAATGGTAACTCATACCATGCCTATAAGGGAAATCTGAGAATGGAATTTAGTAAGTTCAAGGGAAAACTGTTACCTTGGGCTGAGTTTGAGTTTGCGAAGAAGAGGTGAGGATGCTTGGTCAGCATATCTGCTTTTTCTTCCAAAGTAGCTCCCTCAATGGACTGGTTTCATCAAAAAACTTTGACTAGATGGACTTCTTTGTTCCTCAGTCTTCAAATCTGATAATCGAGGATTTTGACAAAAATCTATTCATAAGAGAGGTTGTTCTTAATGTCTATACTCCCTACAAGGACAACAAATTTTGGGTCACGTATGGATTTCTTTACCAAGGAGACATAAGATATTGGAAGGACTGAAGCTAAGTTTTAAGGCAACTTAAGCTCATAAGCTACCTTTCTAAAATAGCTGAGAATTCGGTAAGGACCGACATATCGAAGATTGAGTTTTTGCTTCTTGCCAAACCTCTTTACTCCTTTCATGGAAAAGATCTTCAAATACACATAATCACCAATCTCAAACTTAAGATCCTTTCTCCACACATCTACATACTATTTTGGTAGGCTCTGAGCTATCTTAAACCTTTCTATTATCAACTAAACATTCTTTAAGGTGCCAAACACAATGTTAGGCCTTACTACTACAGCCTCTCCCACTTTAAACCAACCAATGAGAGACCTACATATCCTCACATAGAGCACCTCAAATAGAGCCATCTGAATGCTGGAATGATAATTGTTGTTATATGCGAACTCAATCTTAGAAAAGTGGTAATCCCAACTACCTTTAAAGTCTATCGCACACGCTAACAGCATATCCTATAAAGTCTAAATGGCCCTTTCTTCTTAACCATATTTTTGTTGGTGAAAGGATATACTAAGATGAACTTGGGTACCAAGACCCTTTTGGAAGGCTTTCCAGAAATAAGAGGTGAACTGCGTGCCTCTATCTGAGATAATGGACAATAGAACTCCGTGTAATTTGACCAACTCTCTGACATAGAGTTTTTCATAATCCTCATTTGAATAAAAGGTATGGACTAGTATGAAATAGGCAAATTTGGTCATCCCATCTATAATGACCCAAACTAAATCATGCTGACGTTGAGTACGAGGCAAACCCATCACAAAATCCATATTCACCTCTTCCCACTTCTAAATAGTAATACTAAGATCCAGCATAGCCCCACTAAGCTTTTGATGTTTGATCTTAACCTGCTAACATATTGAACACTTGGTTACACACTCTATAATATCTTTCTTAATCCCACGCTACCAATAGATCTCCCACAAATCATGTTACATCTTAGTGGCCCCTGGATGAATAATATAATGCACACGATGCACTTTTACAAGAATCCACTATATTAGGTCATCTACACCTAGCACACATAGGAAACCCTAATAATTTATAACACCATCTCCTCCTTGGGTTAAAACCTCTACCTTCCAATCTCTGACTGATACTTCCAACTTAGCTAGACTGGGATCCCTATCCTGCTATTCCTTCACTTCAGAAACCAGGGATGATTCTGAAATGTTCTGTACCCATACATTACCTTCAGCTAAATAGATAAAGTGAACACCTACTCTAGAAACTTGATGAACCTCCTGAGCTAACTTTTTCTTACCATGGCCACGTGAGCAATACTACCCATATACATCCTACTAATAGCATTATCCACTACATTAGACTTGCTCGGATGATACAGAACACTTATATTATAATTATTTAACAACTCCAACCACCTTCTGTGATGGAGTTTTAGGTCTTCCTTAGAGAACACACATTGCAGACTCTTAGGTCAGTGAACACATCAACATGCACTCCATAAAAATAGTTCCTCTAAATCTTTAAGGCAAATACTACTGCTGCTAACTTAAGATCATAATTTGGAAAGTCTTTTAATGGGGCTTAAGTTGTTAAGAGGCATAGGTTATGACCTTACCTCTTTAAATCAAATAACACCTGAAACTAATTTTGGAAGCATCACAATACACAACAAAGATGTTTGAACCATCTACCAGAGTCAAAACTCTAGTTGTAGTGAGTCGAGTTTTCAACTCCTAAAAACTCTTCTCACAAGAATTTGACCATAAAAATTTGACCTTATTTTGAGTCAATCTGAACATAGGGGTTGAAATAGATGATAATCCCTCAACAAAATATTGGTAATATCCAGCCAAACCTAAGGAACTCCAAATATCTAATAGAGAAATAGGCCTATCCAGTTTCTCACTACTTCAATTATTTGGGGATCAACACTAATACCATCACCAGAAATGATATGGCTGAGGAAGGCTACTGAACTTAGCCAAAATTTGCACTTACTGAATTTGACGAATAGCTAATGGTTTCTGAGAGTCTGTAGTACTATTCTGAGATGGTCTGCATGATCATGCTCACTGCGAGAGTAGATAAGGATGCCATCTAAGAAGACTATAATGAACCTGTCCAAGTACTACTTGAATGCATGGTTCATTAAGTCCATGAAAGCTATTGGGGCATTAGTAAGACTAAATGACATGACTAAGAATTTAAAGTGACCATACCAAGTTCTGTAAGCTATTTTTGGAATGTCACATTCTCTGACTTCGAGCTGATGATAGCCTGATCTAAGGTCTATCTTAGAAAAATAACTGGCACCCTAAAGTTGGTCAAACAAGTCATCAATTCTGGAAAGTTGATACTTGTTCTTGATCGTGACTTTATTTTACTGACGATAGACTATACACATTCTGAGAGAACTATCTTTTTTACTCACGAATAGAATTGGTGCACCCAACGGGGACACACTAGGACTGATGAATCCCTTATGTAGAAGATCTTTCAACTATTCTTTAAATTCTTTGAGTTTAACTGGAGCCACTCTATATGGAAGAATAGATATAGGCTGAGTGTCTAGAAGAAGGTATATTCCAAAGTTGATTTCCCTTTTGGAGGTACTCTGGGAAGATCTTTGGGAAACACGCTTCAGAATTCACATACTACTTACACTTACTCAAGAGTACGGATTTCCGATCTAGAGTCCTGGACTTCAATGAGATAGTAGACACATCCCTTAATATCATTTTCCTTGCCCAAAGGTAGGAAATAAGTTGGACAATTCTGTTTCTACAGTTGACTGAGGCATAGTAGGAATGAAGCTAATCTATGACGAGAATGATATCAAAATCATTCATCTCTAATTCAACTAAGTCAGCTAAAGTAAATTTATGAGATACCATAATCGGTTAGTTCCTGTATACCCGTTGGGCTATAATGAATATACCCACTAGGGTAGAGATGGAGAAAGGCTCTGCTAGGATCTCAGGACTAACTCTGAAGTCGACAGCTATATAAAGAGTTACAATAGATAAAGAAGCTCCTGGATCGAGCAAACCATGAATAAGTAAATGATAAACTTATAATGTACCAGTGACCACATCAGGAGATATTTCCTGATCCTGTTGGAACTGAAGGGCATAGAGTCTGTTTGGGCATTACCCACTGGTAACACTAGAAGTGCCACCCTATTGTTTTGGGTGACCAAACTTAATTGAAGGACGATTATGCTGATGCTGGGAACCTGACTGGGGACAATCTCTAACTCTGTGACCAATCTTGCCACACCCGAAAGACACATCACCGACATCTCTGTAGATACCCTAGTGGTTTCTGCCATATTTTTAGCAAAGAGAAATAATTTGGGCGCTTTTAACACTACCCTTAGATTAGGGCCTATCGCCCTATCTCTGTTGCCATCTCTTAATTTTAGCACTGGAGTACTAGCTGAGGATGGAGCTTGAACTAAGGATTTAAGGTGTAACCAAGAAAGATTCCCACCCTCTGATTTAGGCTGGGCAAAGTTGAAACTACCTATTTTCTCTCTCTTGCTCTCCCTTTACTCCTTCCTATTCTTAGCCTCCTCTATCTACTGAGCATGGACCATGATCCTAGATATGTCCATAACTTTAATCAACATTATGGTCCAACACTCCTTGACCATACTATTATACATGCCTGACACAAACTTAATCATCTTAGATTTGCTATTTGCTACCACATGAGGAGCATATCTAACTAATTGCGTAAACATTAGAAAATACTTTTTCACTATAATGTTTCCCTAGTTCAGGTTAATAAATCTTAGAACCTTTGCTTCCCTCAACTCCAACGGAAAGATCCTATCCAGAAAAGCAGTAGCAAACTCCTCCTACTCTATGGGCCCTATATCTGCGGCTCTCTCAGCTTTCCACTATTTGAACCATGAGTGAGCCTCGTCCTACAATAGATATGCAGCTAACTCAGCAATCTCACTAGCTGTCACCCCCATAATATCTATAACCTTCTGTACCTAAGAAAAAAAATTTAATGAGTCCTTATCTAACTTTTAGTCGATAAAAGATGGAGGGTTCATTCGGGTGAAGGACCGAATCCTGCCTGTACCAGCATTGGCCACTGGGTTAGCTAAAACAGTAGCTTGGAATTCATTCTAGGCTTCCCCAAAATAAGAGAGAGTGGTGAAAGTTCCTCTGAATTAAGAGTGGAAGACATGTTTGCCCAGAAGATCTGCTTGAAGGGGCTGAGATGCTGACTGATTTCTGATTCTCCTTTCATTGATCTTTTTGGGATGCATGTTCTGTAAACGAAAATGATAGAATGGATTAGACAAAGATTTTAACTTGAGCTCATGCTTACTCGTATGACCTGAATGCTGAAAGAAGGGAAACTTTTTCAAAAACATCTAATAGTCTCCATTCCATAAGTGTGGTGCACTACACGCCCATGCACAAGACTCTACTAAATATGGCTTTCAAACTTCCTATGACTCTTTTGAACCTTAGGCTATGATACCGAATTTGTAACGCCCCGAGTGTATACCCCAGATGCTACACAATACTCATAATCCTGAAGGACCATAAGCTAACACATCACAAGTACCTACTGCATTAACTGAACAACAATACTATAATTATACAGAAATTAGACAAAAATTTACCATATTATTCAAATCTAAAATAAATATAGAGTACGGTACATCAATATCAAAACTGAATATCTGTTTATAAATACTCTAGTCTGAAAAGCCTCTACTGCCTGAACAAGGAGTTGATGGGACAAGTCCCCAACTAACTCCAACTACTGAAATAAATAGAGTACTAAAATACTAGAATAATATATCTACCCTTAAATAATGAGGACTCGCCACTAGTCTGTTTCTGATGAATTGAGCTGCTAAGTATGATCGGGAGACCGTGCATCTGAACCTTTGATATAAGACATCATAGCACAAAAGAAAAGTATGCATTAGTACTTTGAATATACTGGTATGCTAAGTGAGGTAGGCTGGGATGCATGGGTTCATATGCATGAACAATACTAACTAAATAACATAAGCATAACCAAATGAGAGTACATGCATGGAATTTGTAAACTGTAACTGAGGTAATGATAACATTGGATACTTGTTCTGAATTACTAGTTTACTGATATCTAAATTTACTGATACTGTATTACTGTTAACTAAGTGACTGTATCTGATAGTCCTAATTCTAGTGGAACTATTTTGAGTTTCGTGCTGAACTAAGTGACTGTATCTGACAGTCCTAATTTTTGTAGAACTGAAGTGAATTCTATTCTAAAGATTGAAACTAAGATTGTTGGAGATAATCATCTAAACAACATTTCCTTCTATGAATGGATTGGGGTCCAACCTATAACCCAAATTAGAAGGGTGTCTGCACCGTGCCATGGGTAAAGACAAGCTAAGTCACCCTCATCTGGCAGGTTCTCTGAATAAGAATGGTGGTACCCTCAACTGTTAAGTAGGATACCTCTTAAACCCTTAATTGGCAGGTTGATATATCAACCTATGCTGGCTACAAAGTTCTGGAACACAGGGACTGCTTCTAAGGATCATACCCTCTGCTGGCAAGTGATTCCCCATCCATGGGTTCACTCGGTGTTGAATCGTACTCCCAACTCAATAGACACTAGACATAATTCTAAACAATACTAGGTTGGACTAAACTCTTACTGATCGTACTGTCTAACTGAACTGAACAAAGTTCACTAAGTTTTGTTAACTGATGTAGTACTACTAAATTCTGTTAACTAATGGAATACTATAGAGTTCTATTAACTAGTCGAATTTACTGAGGTCTGAACTAAATACTGAACTATAACTATGAATAATTACTAAGGCTACTATTTGACACTACTGAGACTATTCTGTAACTACCACAACTTTAGGTAAATAGCTAAGTTTTTAGGTACTAAATACCCCCAAGACTTGATAGCCAGAAAATTTAATCATAGCATGTATTAAAATGGAAAAACCATATGTACTTGATCATAACTCATTCATAGAGACATTTTATAAAATACATGCATGATATAACTTGCACATAAGCTAACATGAAATGATTATTTTTCCCTTTTTCTTTGTTTACATAAGCAATTTATCAAACACTTGGAGGACATAATCCATGCACATGACACTAACCACATATATGCACTATAATTCAAATCCCTATTTACGATTTCAAGGGTTTAGCACAGATATATCAAATAATTCCACTTGAAACTTGAAACAACACATGGATTAGAAACCAAATTAATCATTATAATCATGAATATAATCAACCCAACATGAAATTCATGTAATCAATAGACTTGAAGTTTTAAAAATAGATTCTTTAACTCCAAGGGTGGAAGGGACCCTTGGATGAACACTTGACATACCTTAACAATTAAATTCAAAAAGATTGATGGTATGTTCTTGAGCCTATAATTAAATTTATAATCTCCTAGGGTTTGTTCTTGAGAGAAAATTGTGAAGAATGAATAGTTTTTAATCTTAGACGAGTTTAGTTTTGTTTTCTGGGAATGATAGATATGGGAAAAGACCTAAATACTCCTGAGGACTTGTCTTTATAATGACTAAAAATTGACCTAGCGACGTGCAGAGCAATACACTGCATTGTTGGCATCAATGCGTTGGCCAACGCACCATATCGAGTGTACATTAGTTTACTAGAATTTGCACTGGGAAATGGAGGAAAATATTCATCGACGTGATGGGCGATGCACCAAGTCGAGATTGCATTGATCCACTGGCTTGAGCATTCAAATATATTTTAAGCGAAGTCCAAAAAATCTAAAACTTATCTGGGAATACCTACTAATATTCCTGATCATATTTCAACCTAAAACTCGTTAATTTAAGGTCACGAGGGTCGTGAAAAGAGTAGCCAACCTACAAAGGCTAAAATAACACTACTTTCGAATACTTAGCTAAAATTTACTAAGTCTGTGACCCCTTAACAATCTTTAAAGGACTGAATTACGGTTAGGATTTTGCGGGGTATTACAATATCTCCCCCTTGGGAACATTCATCCTTGAATGATGCTAACTGAGCCGAGAATAATAAAAGACTAGATTTAGACATGGGACATTCGCAAATGTAACATGATTTCATGACTAACATTACTAATATAATGAAATTTCATACTGAACATGCATATCTGATGCATGTGTACATGGTTAAACATAATTCATGAATACATGACTGGAATTGCTGATAAGCTGAGTTACTCATGTTGAACATGCATATCTGATGCATGAATACATAACTAAAAAAATGTAATGGTAACTGATACCAAGTCTATAAGGGAAATCTAAGCATGGAATTTAGTAAGTTCAAGGGAAAACTATTACCTTAGGTTGATTCTGAGTTTGCGGAGATGAGGTGAAGATACTTGTTCTATATATCTACTTCTGCTTCCCAAGTAGCTCCTTCAATGGACAGGTTTTGCCAAAGAACATTGACTAGAGGGACCTCTTTGTTCCTTAGTCTTTAAATTTGATAATCAAGGATTTCGACTGGAATCTCCTCATAAAAGAGGCTATTCTGAACATCTATACTCCCTACAGGGACTACAACTATTGGGTCACCTATGCATTTCTTTATCAAGGAGACATGGAACATTGGATGTACTAAAGCTAAATCTAAAATCAACTCAAGCTCGTAAGCTACCTTTCTGAAATGGCTGAGAATTTGATAACGACCGACATATCGAGGATTGAGTTTCCCATTCTTGTAAAACCTCTTCACTCCATTCATAGGAGAGATATTCAAATACATATATTCACCAATCTCAAACTCGAGATCCTTTTTTTGGACATTTGCATACGATTTCTGTTGGGTTTGAGTTGTATTAATCCTTTCCCTGATAAACTAAACCATCCTTAAAATGTCAAACACTAATTCAAGACCAACTAATATTACCTCTCCCACTTAAAACCAACCAATGGGAGACCTATATCTCCTCCCATAGAGCGCTTTAAATGGAGCCATCTGAATGTTGGAATGATAGTTGTTGTTTTATGAGAACTCAAAAAAAGGAAAGTTTTCATACCAACTACCTTTAAAGTTTATCGCACGTGCTCACAGCATGTCCTCTAAAGTCTGAATGGCCCTTTCTGCTTGACCATCTGTCTGAGGTTGAAAGGTTGTACAGAGGTGGACTTGGGTACCATGAAATTTTTAGAAGTCTTTCTAGAAATGAGAGGTGAGCTGCATACCTCTATATAAGATAATGGACAATGAAAATCTGTGTAATCTAACCAACTCTCTAACATAGAGCTTGATATAGTCCTCGGCCGAATAAGAGGTATGGAATGGTAGAAAATGGGCAAATTTGGTCATTCTGTCTAAAATGACACAAACTAAATTGTACTGACGACATGTACGAGGCAAACCCATTACAAAATTCATATTCACCTCTTCCCACTTCTAAGTGGGAATACTGAGCTCCTACATAGCCCCACTAGGCTTATGATGCTCGATCTTAACTTGCTGACATATTGAGCACTTGGTTACAAACTCTGCAATGTCTCTCTTAATCCCACTTCACTAATAGATCTCTCATAAATCACTGTACATATTAGTAGCCACTGGATAATAGAGTAACGTGCACTATGCGTTTCTGCAAGGATCTGCTTTTTTAGGTCAACTACACCTAGCATACATAGGTCACCCTAACAATGCAGAACATCATGTCCCCCTAGGTAGAAAACCTCTACCTTCTGATCTCTGACTGATTCTTTCAACTTAGCTAGACTGGGATCCCGATCCTTCTTTTCCTTCACATCAAAAACTAGGGATGATTCTAAACTGTTCTGTACCCATACACTAACTTCTGCTGAATTGACTAAGAGAACACCTAGTCAGTAAAGATGATGAACCAACTGAGCTAACTTCTTCTTACCATCCTCCACGTGAGCAATAATACCCATATACATCCTACTAAGAGCATCATCCACTACATTGGCCTTGCTCGGATGATACAGAACACTCATGTCATAATCCTTCAAGAACTTCAACCACCTTATCTGACAGAGGTTTAGGTCTTTCTGAGAGAACACATACTGTATGTTCTTATGGTCAGTCAACACATCAACATGCACTCCATTCAAATAGTGCCTCCAAATCTTTAAGGTAAATACTACTGCTGCTAACTCAAGATCATGAGTTGGATAATTCATTTCATGGGGCTTAATTTTTCTAGAGGCATAGGCTATGACCTTATCTCTATATCAAACACACCCCAAACCATCTTTCAAAACATCATAATACACAATAGAGCTATCTGAACTATTTGGTAGAGTCAAAACTGGGGTTATAGTGAGTCGAGTCTTCAACCCTTGAGAACTCTTCTCACAAGAATCTGACCACTAAAATTTAACCTTCTTCTGAGTCAATATAGACTTAGAGGATTCAATAGACGAAAATCCCTCAAAAAACCATGGGTAATAGATAGCAAAACCTAAGAAACTCCAGATATCTAATAGAGAGATGGGTCTGGGCTAGTTTCTCATTGCTTCAATCTTTTAGGCATCAACTCTAATGCCATCACTGGAAATGTTATGGATGAGGAAGGCTGCTAACCTTAGCCAAAATTTGCACTTACTAAATTTGGAGAATAGTTTATGGTTTCTAAAAGTCTGTAATACTATTCTAAGATTGTCTGCATGATTATGCTCGCTCCAAGAGTAGACAAGGATGTCATCTATAAAGATTATGATGAATATGTCCAAGTACCACTTGAAAGCATGGGTCATCAAGTCGATGAAAAATGTTGGGGCATTACTAAGACTAAATTATATGACTAAGAATTTGAAGTGACTATACTGAGTCTTGAAAGCTATTTTTGAAATGTCACATTCTCTGACTCTGAAATGATGATAGCCTGATCTGAGGTCTATATTAGAAAAGTAAATGGCACCCTGAAGTTGGTCAAATAAGTCATCAATTTTGGAAGTGGATACTTGTTCTTGACCATGACTTTATTTAGCTGACGGGAGTATATACACATTCTGAAAAAACCGTCTTTCTTACGCACGAATAAAATTGGTGCACCCCATAGGGATATAATGGGTCCTATGAATTCCTTATCTAGGAGATCTTTCAACTATTCTTTTAATTCTTTAAGTTCTGCTAGAGCAATTCTATATAGTTGAATAGATATGGGATGAGTGTCTTGAAGAAGGTCTATTCCAAAAGCTATTTCCCTTTCGGGTGAAACTCCGAGAAGATTTTCGAAAAACACATCGGAGTATTCACATGCTGCAGACATTGACTCAAGAGTTGGAGTTTCTAATCTAGAAACTTACACTCGAACGAGATGGTAGACACATCCCTTAGATATCATTTTCCTTGCCCTAAGGTAGCAAATAAGTTGACCCTTAAGTACTGAAGTACTACCCCTCCACTCTAGGAAGGCTTATTCAAAAACTGAAACTAGACAATTATGTTTCTACCGTCGACTGAGGCAGAATAGGAATGAAGCCAATCCATACTGAGAATGACATTAAAATTGGTCATCTCTAATTAGACTAGGTCTGTTGAAGTGAATTTCCGAATACCATTAATCGGACAGTTTCTATATACCCATCGAGATATAATGGATTTATCCTCTAAGGTAGACACTGAGAAAGTCTCTACTAGGATCTTGGGACTGACTCCAAAGCTAACAGCTATATATGGAGTTACAAAGGATAAAAATGTGTCTGGATCTAGCAAAGCATAAATATGTAATTGATAAACTTGTAATATACCAGTGACCACATCAGAAAAACTTTCCAGATCTTGTCGAGATTAAAGGGCATAGAGTCTGTCTAGGTGTTGCCCATTAGTAGCACTAGAAGCGGCACCCTACTAATTCGAGTGACTTAACTGAGCTTAGGGATGGTTATGCTGACCCTAGGAACCTGACTAGGGACAATCTATGACTTTGTGACCTGGCTTGCCACACCCGAATCACATATCACTACCTGCCCTACAGATACCCTGGTGTCTTCTACCATATTTCAGGTAAGAAAGATTGGTTTAAGCGCTGCTGACACTATCGTTAGGCGCATGGCTTAGCACCCTATTTTCTAGAGCACTGGTTGAGGATGGAGCTGGAACAAAGGATTTTGAGTAGAGCTGAGAATGATTCCCACCCTCTGACTTAATCTAAACAAAGTTAAAACTACCTGTTCTCGATCTCTTGCTCCTTCTCTCATTCTCCTAATTCTTAGCCTCAACTATCTGCTGAGCATGGACTATGAGACTATATATGTCCATCTCTTTATTCAACATTTCGGTCCTACACTCCTTGAACTCACTAATAGACATGCCTGACATAAACTTACTCATATTAGATCTGCTATCTACTACCACATCAGTAGCGTATCTAGATAATTGAGTAAACTTGAGAATATACTTTTTCACTGTCTTATTGCCCTACTTCAGGTTAATAAATTCTAGAACCTTTACTTTCCTCAACTCCAATAGGAAGAACCTATCTAGAAAAGCAGTGATAAACTCCTCCTACTCTATGGGCCCTACATATATGGCCCTCTCTACTTTCCACTATTTGAACCATAAGTGAGCCACGTCCTACAAATAATATGCAGCTAACTTGGTACTCTCACTAGCTGTCACCACCATAATATCTATAACCTTCTATACCTAATAAAGAAATTTATGTGGTTACTCATCTGATTTTGACTGGGTAAAATATGGAGGGTTCATTCAGGTGAAGTCTTGAATACTGGCTGCAGCGGGATTGGCAACTAGGTTGTCTGGAATGGTAGCTGGGCATTCATTCTGGGTTGCCATAGAATGAGCTAGGGTGGTGAAAGCTTCTCTAAATTCAGAGTGGGATATATGTTCGCCAAGGGAATCTTCCTTAATAGGCTGAGGTACTGACTGATTTTCAGTTCTCCTTTCATTAGTCTTTTTGGAAGGCATGTTCTATAAACAAAAAAAAAGAGAATAGATTAGAGTGAGAGTTTAACTTGATCTCATACTCACTCGCATGACATCAATACTGAAAGAAGGGAAACTTTTCCTAAAACACGTAATAGCCTCTTGTCCATAAGTGTGGCGCGCTACACACCCATGCACAAGACTCTACTAAATATGGATTTTAGACATCCTAGGACTCTGTTGAACCTTAGGCTATGATAAAAAAGTTTGTAACGCCCCTAGTCTATACTCCGGATGCTACACTGTGCTCATAATCCCGAAGGACCATAAGCTAACCCATGGCTGGTACCTGTTGTATTACCTGAATAACAATACTGTAATTATGCAAAAATTCTGTCGAAATCTACCATAAGGTTTAAATCTAAAACAAATACTAAGTATAGTACATCAATACCAAAATATCAATAACAAAATTAAACATCTTCCTATAAATACTCTAATTTGAAAAGCCTCTACTGTCTGAACAAGGAGTTGATGGGATAAGTCCCCAACAAACTACGACTACTAAAATAAATTGAGTATTGAAATACTAGAATAATAAATTTATCCTTAAAGAATGAGGACTCATCACTAGTCTGATGTTGATAGATTGCGCTGATAAGTATGATTGGGAGCCCATGCATCTGAACCAATGATATAAGACATCATAGCATATAAGAAAAGTATGTGTCAGTACTTTGAATGTACTGGTATGCTAATTGAGGTAGGCTTGGTGTAATGCACCAAATCTAGTACCTGAAACACTACACGATGCCCATGACCCCGAAGGACCACAAGCTAACCCATGACCAATATCTATAAACTGAGCACTGAATTATAGTAATAATATCTTAAATGCTAAAACATGAACTGAAAGGCCACAAGGTTTAATACTAGTACACATCTAAAAAATATGGTATAACAATACCAAAACAACTGAGATAATTGTCTAAACATACTGAAGTCTGAAAGCCTCTAAACTGTCTAAATAAGTAGTTGATAGGACATGTCCCCAACTAACTCTAACTACTGAAATAAATTAAAAATTGAAATAGTAATATGATTATCATGTCCTCGATGGATGAGGACTCACTGCTAACTTTGATCGCTGAACTGGGAAGCTACTATTTCTCTAGAGCTCAATAAGATACCATAGCACAAATGCATCAGTACTTTGAATATATTAGTATGCAAGTCAGGTAGGATGAACACAATAGGTTCATATGCATGAACAATACTAACTAACTGACTAACATAAATGTGAGAATACATGCATGCATACGTAACTTTAACTGAGATTATGATAAGACTTAATACTGATTTCTAACTACTGATTTTACTGACATTGACACCTAAGTCGCTGATGAGTGAGAAAGTGATACTATATTACTGAATACTGAAGGACTGATACTATGTTACTGATACATGGATAACTGTGTCAGACAGTTTTGATTATGAAAAACTGGTCTGGTTTACTGTATCTGACAGCCCTGAAGCTGAATGTTAATAACATAAGTTCTGATAACGAATATAACTAATAACATGAGTGACAGTATCTGACAGTCCTAAACCTGATAGAACTAGCTGAGTTCTATACTATATCTAAGGAACTGAATCTGAGTCTAGTCCCATCTAGAGAGTGATCTCTACTTTTGATGATACTGATACTGATTGACCATAGTTGTGATCAGTTCTGTCTGATGGGTGATCCCAGAGTCTATTTATAATGATAAGGAGTGACTGTATCTGAGAGTCCTAAATCTATACTACTGTGCTGAATTGACTGTATCTGACAGTATTAATTTTGTAATTGAAACTGTGGGATGTATTCATCTAACCAACATGCCCCATACTAAGATGAATGGGTCAGAGTCTATTTATAATGATAAGGAGTGATTGTATCTGACAGTTCTAAATCTATACTACTGAGTTAAATTGACTATATCTAACAGTCCTGATTCTGTAACTAAAATTGTAGGACGTATTCATCTAACCAACATGCCCTATACTAAGCTGATTGGGGTCCGACCTATAACCCCAATTGGAAGGGTGTTAGTACTACGCCACTAGTAAAGACAACTATTGTAGAGTAAATCCTAATCTAGAAAGTGACCCCTGGGATCAGTCCTATACATTTAATGAGTTAACGGGTGATCCTTGAGTACACCAGTCCTATCTAATAGATGACATTTTTTCCTACGCTGCTACATAGTTCTGGAACTTAGGGATTTCTTCTATAGATCTCAGTCCTATCTAGTGGGTGAGTCCTAATCCCTAGGCTCGCTCGACACTGAATCCTACTCCCATCTGAAAGACACTGAACTGATTAACTAAACTTAGCTGATTCTAATGGTATTATTTAGTGGAGCTAAACTAAATTTAATATGATCTGTTGACTGACGGAATATATTGAGTTTTGAGGACTAACTAAAAGTACTGAAGTTACTAAGATTGATTGGGAATATATAGGTTGTTGAGATTACTGAGTACTAACATCACTGACATTACTAAACTACTGAGCTTACTCAAATTTCTGAGATTCTGGGTTTTCCTGATTCATATGACTGACTGAGTTCTATGGATCATAACTTGCACGGTGGCGCGATGCGGAGGTATCACATTGCCACCTTGTCTACAACCTGGAAGTTTGGTGCTATGCGCCACTATTATGAAGCAACACTAGAAATTGATGATATCCATTTGAGCTATTTCCACGATGCACTGAAGGCCCAAGTGATATACTGTCTAACTAAAAAGGCTCTAACTCTTCACCAGGGTGTCAAATTTGGGCGAATTTGCTATCAATGGAAGCTTATTCGATTCCCCACAGGATTAAACATGAAAATATTAAAAATACCACTTGTACAAAAGTGGATTCATCTTTAAAATAAAGTTTCTAACATTTTTGGGAAATTTTTCAAGTTAGAAAAAGTACGGGGTATTACAATATCTCCCCCTTGAGAAAATTCGTCCTCGAATGGGACTGAGTAAGAGGGAAAAAAATACAAACTGATGTACATACTGAACATGACTGGCTGGAACATGATTTCATAACTAACATAATTAAAGGCTTAATATATCATACTGTACATGCATATCTGATGCATGACTAATAAGCTGAATTTATGCATATTTGATGCATGACTGATAATTGACTTATGACTACATGACTGAATATTCTAATGAACTTAATTTCTCACAGTGAGAATAGATTTCTAATGCATAATTACATGCCTGAACTGATATATTAATGCATGGAAGAATATGCAAGGATACTTAGTACCAAGTTTGTGATGAAATTGAGTAAGACTAAGGAGAACTATTATCTTAACTAGAAATTCTAATGAGTCCGAGATCATCTTACTAAACATCTATGAGCGGAAATACGAGAACCTAACTGAGTCTGGTCTGATATGTCACATACAAACTGATCATCATGAACGGAACTGAGCCTCTGAATACTTGGCCCAATGCTGAGGCTGGGATTTAAGGGTGAACTTATGAATACCCTCTACTCTAAACTGGATTTTTTATTCGAAGAGAAAGTTTATTTAAAGAATGAGAATGTTAGGGAATAATGGGGTATCTCCTTCTTAGGACACTATGTCCCTCTAACAATGCTCACCTAACTGAGATACTAAGGTGATGCACAGGGCATCCACGGACTGATTCATGACTAAATAACTCATGCTGAAAATCTTAAGCTAAAGTGAGAGCAAAAGGTCTAGCAATACATATCATAAGTATGAAGGACCTATAACGTACCCGAATCTATGCCAAGGGAATTTTCTTGATCATGGTGAGTCTGAAGAGCATAAAACCTATTCTGGTACTGACCACAAGTGGTACTGGATGTGATACCCTGCTGGCACAAATCTTTTCAATTTTGAGCCCGTACTCTGCATTCTCGTAGCCTATGGCCTGGCTTACCATATCAATAACATACATCACTGTCTGCTCTACATAAACCTCAGATCCTAGCAACCCATCCCGACTGTTATTCCCGAACTTGGGTACTAGTAAACTAGCTGAAGATGGAGCTGGGACTGAAAGCTTGTGAATATACTAAGAATGGCTACCACCTCCTAACTTAGGCTGAGCAAAGCTAAAACTACCTGTCCTTGCCCTCGTATTCTGTTTTTCCTTTATCTTAATCTTTTGCTCCTCTATCTATTGAGCATGGGTCATAAGTCTGGCTAAATTCATTTCACTATTCAACATGGCATATCTACACTCATTAACCACGCTATCATTCACCCCTGACACAAACTTTCTTATTTTGGCCCTACTGTCTGCAACCACATGAGGAGCATATCTGGCTAATTAAGTAAACTTAAGAGAATAATCTTTCATCATCATGGTGCCGACCTGTGGTTGATGAATTCTAACACCTTAGTTTCTCTCAGATGTAGGGGAAAGAACCTCTCTAAGAATGCAGTGACAAAATTATCCTATTCTATAGGTCCTGCATCTTCTACCCTTTCTGACTTTCACTGCTTGAACCAAGTATTAGCCACATCTATCAACTCATATGTAGCTTGCTCATAACTCTTAACAGCAGTCACCCCCATGATGTCAGTCACCTTTTGAACCTGATTATGGAACCCAAGAAAAGATGGAGGGTTCATAAGGGTAAAGTCTAAAATCCAAGCTGCAGCTGAATTGGACACTGGGTTGGCTAGAATGATAGTTGGTCATTCATTTTGAGTAGCAATTGATTGAGTTAGAGTAGTAAATACATCCCTAAACTCTGCATGAGAAACATGTTCGCCCAAAGGTTCTTCGGGTTGAGGGCCTGACTGATTCTTATTTCTTCTTTTAGGAGGTATGTTCTGTAAAAGAAAGGGAGAAACAGATTAGACTGAGAGTTTAACTTTGAGCCTATGCTCACTAGCATGACATGAATACTAAAAGAAGGGAAACTGTTCCTAAAACACCTCATAGCCTCCTGCAAATAAGTGTGGTGCACAACACACGCATGTACAAGACTCTACTAAATATGGCTTTTTAGACTTCCTAGGGCACTATTGAACCTTAGACTTTAATACCAAGATTGTAACATCC
The DNA here is from genome assembly GCF_002878395.1 of Capsicum annuum. NCBI lineage: Eukaryota > Viridiplantae > Streptophyta > Magnoliopsida > Solanales > Solanaceae > Capsicum > Capsicum annuum. The sequence continues at coordinate 878,323 of NW_025831345.1, read as the reverse complement.
CTAATCTGGTACCCAAAATGCTACACGGTGCCCACGACACTGAAGGATCACAAGCTAAACCATGACTAATATCTGTAAACTGAGCAGTGAATAATACTAATAATATTACAAATGCAGAAACATGAACAGAAAGGCCATAATGTTCAATAATAGTACATAACTAAAAAACAATGGTGCAAAAATACGAAGAAAACTGAGGTAATTGTCTAAATCCATACTACTGAGTGGAATTAATTGTATAATGATAAGGAGTGACTGCATCTGATAGTTCTAAATCTATACTACTGAGTTGAATTAACTGTATCTAACAGTTCTGATTTGGTTACTGAGATTGTGGGATGTATTCATCTAACCAACATTCCCCATACTAAGCTAACATGGCTGGAGTCTATTTATAATGATAAGGAGTGATTGTATATGACAGTTCTAAATCTATACTACTGAGATGAATTGACTGTATCTAATAGTCCTGATTCTGTAACTGAAACTATGGGATGTATTCATTTAACCAATATGCCCCATACTAAGATGACTGGGGTCCAACCTGTAACCCCAGTTGGAAGAGTGTCAGTATCGAGCCACTTGTAAAGACAACTATTATGGAGTCAGTCCTAATCTAGCGGGTGACCCCTGAGATCAGTCCTATACATTTAAATATGCTAATGAGTAATCCCTGAGTATGTCAGTCCTATCTAATGGGTGACATATTATTCCCACGCTGGCTACGTAGTTTTGGAACTTAGGGATTTATTCGAGAGATCTTAGTCCTATCTAGTGGGTGAGTCCCCATCACTAGGCTTGTTCGGTGCTGAATCCTACTCATATTTGAAATACACTATACTGATTAACTGAACTGAGCTAATTCTAATGGTATTATTTAGTGGAGCTAAATGAAATTTATTGAGATCCATTGACTAATGAAATATACTAAGTTCTAAGGATTTATAGAGAGTACTAAAGATACTAAGATTGACTGGGAATACTAAGGTTGCTGAGATTATGGAGGATTGACATCACTGAGATTATTGAACTACTGAGCTTACTCAGATATCTAAGATTTCTGGGTTTTCCTGAGTAACATGGCTGATTGAGTTCTATGGATCATAGCTTGACTGAGAGTATCTTGAAAACCTAACATGGCTCTAGGCACACAGCTAAATTGTCGGGTACAAGTACCCCCAGGACTCGATGGAAAAAAGCTGACATAGCATGACTTACGTGAACACATAACCAATAACTCAATTCATATTTCATATATTGAAGCACTACATCAAACATGTGATATGTATAAATGTGTACAAGTATGGGGATTTCATAATATCATGTTAGATGGGCTGTAAGGCCCCGGAAAGTTCTCTTGTAGTTTGAACCATAGAGGGTATTGAGTGAGACGTGATTCTAGCCCTAAAAGATTAAGAAGTTGCTTTCTATGTGAGTAATGTGTTAACCATATAGAATTTCTCTAATTTCTACTTTTAATCACATTGGAAATCTGATAAAATTTCCATCGATATAGAAATTTCCTAAATCTAATACTCGGGTAAGAAGTTATGGCTAATTTAAGCCTTAGTCATAAAACTACATCATTTAACTATCTAGTGCATCGCGGAGATGTTTGATTTAGCAATTGTCAATTTCCATTGGAACCCCGCAATAGTGGCGCATTGAGAAGGAGTCCTAGGTCCCAACCAGTGGGAAAAACACGATGGCTCCGCACCGTGGTGGCTGCTGATTTCCCAAGGGAGCAGGTCTTTAATGTTTGGGTCGCAGAATAGTGTTGGTAACAGGCCCCATTATCCTTCTTATGCTAAATATGGTAGAAATCACCTTGGAGAGTGTTTTGTATATGTGAGGAGTTGTTTTAGTTATGGCAAGTAGCGTCACAGACTTAGAGATTGTCCCCATACTGGACCAGGGAATAGAGATGCCCGACCTCAGGCACAGGCTGTTAGTGCCCCAACTCCATTACTCTGTACCGCCACTAAAAAGATTCATGAGCCTTTCCTAGTTTCTACACCAGTCGAAGAGTCAGTTATTGCAAAAAAAGTGTATAGAAATTACCCTATTACTGTGCATCATAGAGTCATACTTATAGATTTGATAGATTTTGACCTTATTCTGGATATGGATTAGCTTTATTTTTGTTCTGCATCTATAGATTGCCATACCCGTGTGGTCAAGTTTCAGTTTCCTGATGAGCTAGTGTTTGAGTTGTCTGGGAGTTCGGTATCCCCCAAGAGTCATTTTATCTCCTATATCAAATCAAGAAAGCTTATATCCAAAGGTTGCATCTACCACCTAGTTAGGGTTAAGGACACTAAGTCCGAGACTCTAACTATCTAGTTGGTTGATGTTGTTAATGAGTTCCCCAATGTCTTTCTGGATGATCTCCCAGGGTACCTCTCAATAGAGAGATAGAGTTCAAAATTGACCTTCTTCTCGACACTTGGCCTATTTCCATTCCGCCATATCGTATGGCACCTACCAAGCTTAAGGAGTTGAAGGAGCAACTTAGATATCTCTTAGACAAAGATTTTATTAGTCCCAGTATTTCTCCTTAGGGTGCACCTATTTTGTTCGTGCGGAAGAAAGATGGATCTTTGCGTATGTTCATTGACTACCATTAATTGAACAAGGTAACAATCAAAATTAAGTATCCTCTTCTAAGAATTGATGGCCTGTTTGATCAATTACAAGGTGCAAGTTATTTTTCCAAGATAGACCTTAGATTCGGCTATCATCAACTTAAAGTGAGGGAATTTGATATTCCAAAGATAGCCTTCCGAACCCGTTATGGTCACTTTAAGTTTCTATTCATGACTTTTTAGCTAACCAATGCCCCATCAGCCTTCATGGACCTCATGAATCGAGTGTTCAAGCAATACCTTGATACATTCATTATTTTCTTCATAGATAATATCCTTGTGTACTCCCATGATGAGAATGACCATGCAGCTCATTTTAGAATTGTCTTACAAGCTCTTAGAGATCACCTATTATTTGACAAATTCAGTAAGCATGAATTTTGGCTAAGGTTTGTAGCATTCCTGGGTCATGTTGTTTCACTCGAGGGTATCAGAGTTGATCCCTAAAAGACAAAAACTATGAGAAACTATCCTAGACCCATCTATCTATCTGACATTAGGATTTTCTTGGGTCGAACGGGATATTACCATCATTTTATTAAGGGTTTCTCTTCCATTGCATCTCCTATGACTCGGTTGACCCAAAAGAAGTTTAAATTTTAATGGTCCGATTGCTGTGAGAAGAGTTTTTAGGAGTTGAAGAATCGACTCACTTTAGCCCCTGTGTTGACTTTGCCTGATGATATTGATGGTTTTATGGTTTATTGTGATACCTCTACAGTTAGTTTGGGTTGTGTGTTGATACAAAGGTGTAAGGTTAAAGCTTATTCCTCTAGACAGTTGAAGACGCATGAAAAGCACTACCTGACCTATGATCATGAGTTAGCTGCTGCGATTTTTTCTTTCAAAATTTGGAGACACTATCTTTATGGTGTCCATATTGATGTGTTTACTGATCATAAAAGCCTACAGTACGTGTTTATCCAGAAGAAGATAAATCTTAGGAAAAAGAGGTGGTTAGAGTTGTTGAAAGACTATGATATGACTGTGTTGTATCACTTGGGCAAGGCCAATGTAGTAGCGAATGCCCTTAGCAGATTGTCCATGGGTAGTATTTTGCTTATTAAGGAAGGTAAGAGAGATTTAGCTCGTGATGTTCATTGTTTGGCTAGGTTAGGTGTTAGATTGCTTGATTCAGTGGAGGGGAGTACGTTGGTGCAGAGTAGTTCTAAATCCTCTTTAGTTTCAGAAATGAAGGAGAAGTAGGATAGGGATCCTAGTTTGGTCAAACTGAAGGAGTCAGTTAAGGACCAAAAGGTCGAGGTTTAATCCTAAGGGGGAGATGGTGTATTGAGGGTTCATGGTAGATTGTGTGTTCCATATGTTGATGATTTGAGGCAGAGGATTATGGTTAAAGTGCATGACACTCGTTATTCCATTCATCCAGGTACTACCATGATGTATCACAACTTGCGGAAAATCTATTGGTAGAACAGCATGAAGAAGAACATCGCCGAGTTTGTAGAAAAGTGTACGATGTGTCAATAGGTTAATGTGGAGCACCAAATATCGGGTGGTGTGCTGCAAGAGTTTAGCATATCCACTTGGAAGTGGAAGATGGTGAATATGGACTTGGTGATCGGGTTGCCTCTTTCGTGTCACCATCATGATTCTATTTGGGTTGTTTTGGATAGGTTGACTAAGTTCTCACATTTTTTGCCCGTGCATACATCTTATGTGGCTGAGGATTATGCTAGATTGTTTGTCTGAGAATTAGTCAGACTATATGGAGTTCCCTTGTCTATCATTTTGAATAGGGGTACTCAATTTACTTCTTACTTTTTACGGGCATTTTAGCAAGGTCTTGGCACCCAAGTTCTTTTGAGTTTAGATTTTCACACGCAGACAGATGGTCAGGTTGAGAGGACCATTCAGACCCTAAAGGATATGTTGAGGGCATGCGCTCTTGATTTCAAAGGAAGTTAGGATGAGCATTTGCCATTGATAGAGTTCGCCTATAACAATAGTTTCCATCCTAGCATTGAGATGGCACCATTTGAGGATTTGTATGGTAGGATGTGTAGATCACCCATTGGTTGTTTGAAGTGGGCGAAGCTGCCGTGTGTGGGCCTGATGCAGTGTTCGAAGCTATGGAGAAAGTTAAGTTGATTAGAGAAAGGTTGAATACTGCTTAGAGTCATCAAAAGTCTTATACAAATGTGAGGAGGAGAAATCTTGAGTTTAAGGTGGGTGATTTGGTGTACTTAAACATTTCATCTATGAAAGGGGTAAAAAGGTTTGGTAGGAAGGAAAAGCTTAGTCCCCGCTATGCTGGCCTGTATAGAGTCTTAAGCCGTGTTGGTAAAGTTGCTTATGAGGTTGAGTTGCCCTTGGAGTTGTCCGCCGTTCATCCTATCTTTCATGTCTCTATGCTTAAGAAGCATATTGGTGATTCCGTTGTGGTTGATCCTTCAGAGAGTGTTCATATTCAGGATAGCCTTTCTTTCGATGAGATTCCCATAGAGATCCTAGATTTTCAAATCCGTAGACTAAGGAACAAAGAAGTTCTCTTGGTCAAAGTTTTGTCGCGGAACCAATCTATTGAGGGTGTTACTTGGGAGGCAGAAGCAGACATGCGAGCCAAATACCCGCACCTCTTTTTTGCAAGTTCAGATCAGTCCAAAGGTACCATTCTTCCTTGATTCAGCTTTTTTAATCTAAAGTTCATCTATGCATCTATCTTTGTATGAGTTCTTGTGATATTCGGAGTGGTCATAAGTTTAGGAATATCTTGAACCATTTAGTAATTGTTTTGACTTTCTGTACTCAGTTTTTCCTATTTTTTGAGCCTAACTAGTGACATTCGAGGACGAATGTTCCAAAAGGGGAGATATTGTAAGGCCCCACAAATTTCCCTCGTAGTTTGAGCCATAGGGCATGTCGAGTGAGGCATGATTCTATCCCTAAAAGATTGAGAAGTTTCTTCCTAAGTGAGTCGTGTGTTAACCATATAGAATTTCCCTAATTTCAAATTTTTATCACATGGGAAATCTAATAAGCTTTCCATCGATATAAGATTTGCCCAAATCAGACACTCGGGTAAAAAGTTATGGCTAATTTAAGCCTTAGTTAGAAAACTGCATCATTTAACTTCCTGGAGTATCGCGGAGAGGGTTGATTTGGCAATTGTCAACTTCCAGTGAAACCCCATGATAGTGGCGCATCGCAGAGGAGTCCCAGGTCCCAACCAGTGGGAAAAACACGATGGCTCCGCATCACAGAGGCTACCAATTTCCCAATTTTCAAATTCCAGTGAGCCACTGCGATAAGTGGCGCATCCGGAGGTCAATGAAATCGGGTTGCAGTTCAATTTTTTCAGTTTCGCACAGATATTTAAAAGGGCACTTTGGACCTTTTTGAAGCCTATAAAATCGTGGAAACACTAAATCAATGCCATTTACAAGAATCTTATGAGGTTTTTCTTAAGTTTCCTCTCAACATAAACCCTAAGTATCCAAAACCTCTTCCAAGAACATCAAGAATCCACCATGGATTTCCTAAATTGAGTCAAGACTCAAGGTTCCTAAGTCAAGGACCTGAAGAACCCTCATTCTAGAGCACAAATAGAGTTCCAAAAGTGTGAGTTCATCAAAAGCTTCTAATTCAAGTTATGTTGGGTTTTTGAACAAGGGTAACCCTTTCACCCTTATGCCCAAAAGGCTATTTACATCATGAAATTCTTGAAATATATGAGGTTTTTACATAAATTTGAATTGGGTTTTTCATCCATTATTATTGAATGCATTATATTGATATGTCCCATGAATTAAGAGTCAAATGGCATGATTTCTACAGGTTTTCTTTAGTATTTACAGCTGGGTATAAATCCCATGATTTTATTCCTTAATAAGCTAATATTTTCATTGTTGAGCTATTGAAGCATATGGGTACATTGAGATTTTGAGGTAATTTGCTGAAATTCCCAGATTTCCACATGATTTATGAATCTATATGCTATATATTATGCTTTTGATAAGCTTTAACTTGCGATTTAATTATGGGTTAGTAAGCCCTATTTGAGACTTATGAAATTATAAACTCTTGTGCTATGAGCACCCATGTTTTGAGTACTTTGAGATGATTGAGAAATGAATTGACCCAATGGTCCTTGAGCTATAAAATCCACTTCACTATATGAGATTATTGATTTGATTATTGGGTTCGTCGTGAACCATGTGATTATTCTAATAGTGGATTTTTTTATGAGATGAGCACATATAATCTAAAAGGAGTAGTATTTAGCACCGAGTGGGTAATTTACTATAGTTTCTTACCCCAAAACTACATGCCATCGTAGGTTGGGCATGAGGCCGAGTTTATGATGATTATGACTGGGCCTGAGTCCGAGTTTTGTTTAGTGATCACTAGACCTAGGTTATACTCCCTGGCAAGAGTATAACGCTCCTCCCCAACGTAGGATTTTTTTCTTAGGGGTACAAAACATTAGACTCCATGTAGGTCGCATGATTTATGTCAGTTACGAGAAACTCCCTTGATATTTAAACTTCGAGATCAAATAACAATTTTTCCTTTGCTATAAGCTATTTTCCTAAATGGTTGAATTACAAAGATATTTCCCCAAATAAAGTATTTTCTTGATGTGAGTTATTTCCTAAATGAAAGTATATTCCCTTGTTATAGTACTTTTATAAAGCCTTGAGGTAAGTTGTTTCCATAAACTAGAATGCCTTTCCATTTGAGATGGAGTGATTTCCCTAAAGCTTGAGATGAGATTTTTCCTAAAGTGAATGAAATGCCTTCAAGTATGTTTTCAAGATATATGATTCTGAATTCCAAGTATATGAGTTCTAAATAGTTATGAAATGTTGAGCATTGAAGAAGTTTTACCCTCCATGAGACTTATGCATGAGTTGAAAGTATTGTTTAAAGTCCCTTAGCCTTTGAGTATTGAGAATAAGAGAAGATTTCGAATTTTGAGATTAAACAATGATGACTCACGAGATTTGTGTTACATGCTCCTTTCTACATGACTTATGAGCTTTATATTTTATACTTGTTCAAGCCATGTGAGTCGTCTCATAATGCATACATGATTTGATTAAAGAAGATTATTACTATTTTATTCATATGTATTCACCACTGCATACTCAGTACATTCCAAGTACTGATCCACATATATGTCTATGTGCTATATTGTGTCATAATGTAGGTTTAGGTGCTCAGTCCCAACCTCGTCCGTGATTCTTCGAGTACTTTACCTACATTTTCTACAGTGGTGAGTCCTCATGGTTCGAGGACCGATATTTAGAAATCTACCATACTTGAGAGACTATATTTTATCTTAGTTCATTTCGAGTCAATTGGTGACCTATCCCAACGGTTCTCTAGATTTTGATTTGTAGAGGCTTCTAAGACTAGTGTCAGACTTGTGACGTGTTGAGGGTTTGATATTGTGGTTTTGTTGAGATTTCTCTATATTATCGTCTTATGGACCGAGTATCTTTTCTATATTTCCTTTCATGTGATATGACTATGCTATTGTTCAGTCCATTCTTATCTTGAATTGAGTATCATTGGTAGAAACCGGCTCTAAGGTTTAGCTTAGGGCTACTCGTAGCCTTATGCACCGTGTGACATCCCGAGAAATGATTTTGGGTTGTTACATAGGCACTTTTCCTTCATATAGGCATTTAATCAAACACATGGTAGGCATAATATATGTAGACAACATTATATAACAATCAAACATCATGATTCATATCTAATTTCGTCATCCAAGGATTTTAATCCTAGGTTTACATAAATCTACATTATCAACATGAGTAACACAAACCTAACACGGACCTCATATAAAAATCCATACACTTGAATTTGAAAAGAGATTCTTGGACTTCATGGATGAAAGGAGTCCTTAAATGAACACTATGCATACCTGTGATATGATTTCTTGACGATTGATGGTAAAACCTTCTTGAATTTGAATCGCCAATAGAAATCCTAGCTTGTTCTCGAGAGAAACTTGAGAGAAACTAGTATATTTTGGGTGAAGAATAACTAAATCACGTGTTATTGGGTATATATAGGGGTGGGAAATTGACCCTTTTAACACTGGACGCGTCTTTAATTTCTGAGAAAATTTCCCAATTTTCATCCTTGGTGTGACGCGCCATTATTTCGCCAAGTCACTAGAGAGTGACAAATGGGAAATTGCATGAAGGCGCGACGCGTAGCTATTACATTGCCACCTTGTCTGCAACCTGTAAGTTTGGTGCAACATGCCATAATCACGGAGCAACACTAGAAATTGAAAATTGCCATTTGAGCTATCTCCGTGACATGCTGAAGGCTCAGGTGATACACTGTCTCACTAAAAATCCTCTAACTCTTCACTCGAGTGTCAGATTAGGGAGAATTAGGTATCGGTGGAAATCTTATTTGATTATCCACATGATAAAAAATAAAAATCTTAAAAATACAAATGTGTAAAAAGGTGGATTCATCTTTCAAAGAAAGCTTCTAATATTCTTGGGAAACTTTTCAAGCTAGGAAAAGTATGGGGTATTACACTAGGATGCATGGGTTCATATGCATGAACAATACTAACTGATATCATGAGTATAACTGAATGAGAGTACATGCATGAAATACGTAAACTATAACTGAGGTCATGATAACACTGGATACTAAGTTCTAAATTATTGGTTTACCGATATTGTATTACTGTTAACTGAGTGACTGTATCTGACAGTCCTTATTCTTGTGGAACTATTCTGAGTTTCGTGTTGAATTGAGTGACTGTGTCTGATAGTTCTGATTTCTATAGAACTAAACTGAGTTATATTCTGAAGACTAAAACTGAGACTGTGGAAGGTAATCATCTAACTGATATGCCACTCTATGAATAGATTAGGGTCCAACCTGTAAATCCAGTTGGAAGGGTGTCAGTACTGTGCCTCGGGTACAGACAAGCAGAGTCACCCTCATCTAGTAGGTGCTCTAAATGAGAATGGGGGTACCCTCAACTGGCAGGTAGGACACCTCATCAATCCCTCAACTGACAGGTTGATATCTAAACCTACGCTGGCTATGTAGTTTTGGAACATATGCAATGCTTCTAAGGATCCCACCCTCTGCTGGCAGGTGAGTCCCCATCCGTGGGTTCACTCAGTGCTGAATGCTACTCTCAACTGAATATATACTAGACTAAATTCTAAACTATACAAGGTTGGACTGAATTATTATTACTTGTACTGTCTAACTGAACTGAACTAAGTTCACTGAGTTCCGTTAACTGATGGAGTAGTACTTAATTCTGTTAACTGATGGAATACTATAGAGTTCTGTTGTCTAGCCGAATTTACTGAGGTTTGAACTAAATACTGAACTGTAAGTTTGACTGATTATGGAGGCTACTATTCATGACAGTAATGATATTTTTCTGTAACTACCACAACTCTAGGTAAACAGCTAAGTTTTCGGGTGCTAAATACCCCCAGGACTCGATAGCATGAAAATTTAATCATAGCATAAATTTAAAAGGGCAAAACCATATGCACTAGATCAAAACTCATTCATAGACACATTTTATCAAACACTTGCATGATATAACTTGCACATAAGCTAACATGACATAATTGTTTTCCCTTATTCTTTGTTTACATGAGCAATTTGTCAAACACTTGGAGGACATAATCCATGCACATGACACTAACCACATTTAGGAACCATAATTTAAATCCCCTTTAGCAATTTCAAGGGTTTAGCACGGATTCACATGATTCTATACATATATCAAATAAATCCACATGAAACTTGTAACAACACATGGATTAGAAACCTAATTAATCATTATAATCATGAATATAATCAAACCCAACAGGAAATTCATAAAATCATACATTTGAGGTTTTAAAAATAGATTATTGAACTCCAAGGGTAGAAGGGGCCCTTGGTTAAACACTTGACATACCTTAACAATTAAATTTTGAAAGATTGATGGTAAGTTCTTGAGCCTTGAATTGAATTTAACATCTCCTAGGGTTTGTTCTTGAGAGCAACTTGTGAAGAATGAATAGTTTTTGCTTTTAGAAGAGTTTAATTTCGTATTTTGGGGATGATAGACATGGGAAAAAGACCCAAATACCCATGAGGATGTGGCTTTTTAATGACTAAAAAACTGACCTAGCGATGCGCAGACCAAAACACCACGTCATTGGCATCGATGCAATGGCCAGCGCATAATATCGAGTCTGCGTCAATTCACTAGGAGCTAGAGAAAAATATTCATCGACGCGATGGGCGATGCGCTACATCAAGATTGCGTTGATCCACTAGTTTGATCTTTCATATGTGTTTCAAACGAAAGCTGAAAAAACTTAAACTTGTTTAGGAATAGCCACTGACATTTCTGATCATGATTCAACCTAAAATTCATTACTTTAAGGTCATGAGGGTCATGAAATAGTGTCGCCAACCTATGAAGGCTAAAATAACACTAAGTCTGAATACTTAGCAAAAATTTTCTAAGTCTAGGACCCCTTAACAAGTGTTAAAGGATTGAGTTAAGCTTAGGATTTTGCGGGGTCTTACAACTACATACTCTCACCATGTTCAAGCCTAACTTGAAGTCACAAGATACTACAAATAACATTATAATCCTAGTCTAAACAACTAGATTTAATATTTCACTTTTTTTAGAGATTTAATCCTAAGCATACATGACTTACAACATCAACAACTAACTTTGAACTCTTACTATGAATACACTAGCACATATTGCATTCACCGACTTATATACCAAGATGACATTCATGCCTATCATTCTACCCATATATGAACTTCTAGGAAACCAACCCACCTAGAAATTTTTCTCATACTCTAATACCTCTATAAATAACCACTTTCATGCACTATCCTCAACTAACTAAGACATATACCTAACATTTTCCTCAATCTTTCTTCACCCTTTAGCCTTAGATAAAACAAGCATACAACAATCTTCCTTAAAGAGGTTTATCTACTCTCTCTCATATAAACTATTGTCCATCTATTTTCATCACCACTATCTTAACATAAGAAGAGAGTTACTAAAGGGATAAAGCATGAGGACCTGAAGTATGGAAAAATACTATACATAACTTTGAAACTTCATTGATGCTTGAGTAATAAAGTATCAAAGGCATGGATTCATTTAAGCGATCTAAATTGAGAATATACATGACATAATTTTAAATTCTCTAGTCATTGAGGGTACCTCATGAGTTCAGGGAACTAAGCATACTCTGAAACATGGTTTCATATTTGTCATAAGTTACTCAATATAAGGCTGGAGTGCATAGATTCATGAGGAATGACTCAACTCTTAGAGTGAAGTTTTTACTTCTTTACTAGGAGCTGAAAATAAACTTAAATATCATGAATTGTATAAGAATTGGTCATGGGCATAGATAAGGTGCTAAAATGATTTAAATTCAAGGAAAGGAATACGCTGGATAAGACTGGATAATAATCTCATCACAACTCTTATTGATATGCATCAAAATCTTTTTCTCAAAACTTGACTTGGTTCATCACCCTATCATCTCCCCCTTAGATTAAAGCCAGCATTCTAAGCTTATGGGTCTATTCCATATCCTAAAGATCGAGACACAATTTCTTTATTCTAACAGCCTACAATAAATGCTTAAACTTGCTCGAATAAACTATATCTGAATAGTACTAGCTTCATTCTTGGACACTTTCTTAATACATACCACACTTAACGTTCTCTATATTCAAAAATCATCATCATAAACTTACACTCTTCTCGACAAACATACCTGCCTCACAAAACACACAATCTACCTTTTTTCTTCATAACCTACTAATATCACTCCTATAAAATTATATTATTCTTTAAATCATAAGAATCAAAATTATACTAAAAGACTTAACATCCTTAACCTATAACTCCTTACTTAGCTATCAAGAACAACATATACTTTATCACTATCTTTTTTCACACTTAGCAACTCAAGGGTACTATAAGTAGACATAGCAATTTAAAAACTTAGAAAATAATGCAGCCTTATATCACTTTGGTTACACCTCTATATCATACCTACAAGATCATACTTAATTGCGAATCAAATAATCTTAAATTCATGCATACATCATTCCAAGCCTACTAGCTGACCTTTCATACAACTAGCCTCTCTATACCAAGCAATTATTATTTATACCTTGATGATCATCCCCTATTCAAGCTTGGATTCTAGTACTATACATTATTAACCACTACCTCACACACCAGTCTTGCTTAGAAAAACTTCAAGAAACACTAGTCCATTAAAACCTTATAATAATGATATTTGGTCATAATTTTATAATCTATCTTACTATAATCCATTATCATATCCTCCTTTCATATATCACCACTACTTATCCATCAACATATCTATATTATACACCTATCCCTACAAGCATCTACCAATTTCTCTTTCACAACCATAAGGAGAGACCATATTAACAATCCTTAACAATATAATACTTTCGTTAATATCCTATACTTTTTTAACACAATGGAATACCATCAAGAACTCCATTCCTACTTTAATCATACCATAATTCACCTTAACTAATAACTTATTATCTACCTTCTACCATGAAACCTACACAATATTCACTAGTTAACACACAATGGCATATCAAATTCATCCTATACCTTTTCTTGTTACTAAACTTCACAACCCATACTTCCAACTGTAAGTATGTTCTACTACTTAAGAATCATAATACCTAAAGTTACACTATCCCTTAATAAAAACAGTATCCAAACTCTAGGCATATGTTCTCTCCTATTATGAGTGTTATGTGTAATAAAGAGCTAAAGAGAAACATGATTACCTAGCATATTATGTCTTAACTATAGAAATCATATTCTTGAGGACATAAGCTTTTGAATTAAAGGAATTTAAACACACTAGCAGGCTCTTTTCATACCTTTGTACAATTTTTGAAGTTAGTGATAGTGAATTTAAGAGCATCATCTGAGGAGGAATTGAAATTTAATACTCATTTTATCCTAAGAATAATTCATTGATGGAGAATTATGGAATAACACACAAATCAATAAAAGTTTCTAAAAGAACAACCATACTGCCTGATCTAGAGTATGAGAGAGAAAAATATTTCTTAAATGCCCAATAGCCTCTCAAAGAAAAGTAAAAATGTCTCTGTATTGTTCCACAAGACATTACTAGACACCCTAGGACACATAAACTCTATGCTCTGATACCGAGTTTGTAACACCCTGAGACTACTCCCTGGGCGTCACTCGGTACTTAGAACCACAAGTTGTTCTAAGTTAAACCATTATTGGCATAATTTATGAGTAACTAAATAAATACATAAATATGGAAATAATAAGTGGAAGAGTTGTCTTAAGGTGAACATAACCAATATAATACTATTCAAAAACTTACAACATCAGTTATACAAATAAAATTAAAAATGAATACATCAACTCTGACTGAGCGTCTATGAAGCCTCTAATAATACTGACCGTAGGTAGTTGGGACATGACCATCAACTATCAATAATCAGTACAACTGAATAAAAAATATAATACTGGAACTATAGTTAACCCAAGTACCTGAATCAAGAGAACTCATCACTTGCTGGCTGAAAGTTGTGAATTATCTAAATATGGTGTGTGGGCTACAACTGATACCTACATTATGAAATAATGTAGCCACACAAACATATATATGATCAGTACTTTTGGGATATACTGAGTAAGTAGGGTTGAATGCAATAAGTAAAAATTGAATCAATGCACAGTCTTAAAACAAGCATGCTAAGTGTAAGTAGACTCACCAAGAGACTAGAATTAAATGAAAGCTAAAATATCATAAAACATAAATAACAAAGAATAATTTGTTAAACTCTGTGAGTCACTATATTTAGTTTCTTAAATCTTTACCCCTGCAGAATATGTAAAACTATAGTTGGATATACTTTCAAATCATGTAGGCTAAGTGTAAAAAGAGTCACCTTCATTATAGGGAAAACAAAAACTTGAAATCTCATAAGGAATAACTCATAAAACAATTTCTAAACAAAACTGTGAGTCTTTACACTTCGTTTATAAAATACTTATTTTTGTGGGAAATTCTCATAATGCCCATAAAACATGTATGCTGGAATGGATCCAAAATCTAACCCACGTTAAGGAGGGTTGTTCTAATCTTGCTATCAAAAGAACCTGAACTGACTGGAGTGATAACTAAACTGAGCCCATATTTTGCAAGGGGGGACACTTTTCTATCTAGGCCCCTAAACCGATGGTGGCACGTATTTTCTGAAGAATAGTATATGGTGAACCTAAATTCATGCTCATACTGATAGAATTCACCATAAAATAAACATTTAGGTTTATAAATCTAAAAGCCAATCATGCTACTATTAATAAATCAAACTCATGAATATCTGCATGAATTTCATATAATGTATGAGATCATAAGATCAAAACTAAAATCTAAATCATATTATAGTAATTTAAGATAGTAAATCTAAACTTTATGTAAACTGAGAGAGTCATGATAAATTAATATGCATTTATTTTAAATTGATTAAACCATGCTGAAAAATCATGCATATTTATCAACTCATAGGAATTCATGTAAAAATACTAAAATGAATCTCAAAAGAACAATCATGTAAGCAAAAAACATGAGTAAAGCTAAATTCTTATGCTAACTAAACTTTAAATCACATGATAAAGTCATAATTTCAAAAATATGGAAATTGGGTATGAACCCTAATTGAAATCTCATAAATTCAATTCAAAAACAGAACTTTTGAGCACAAGGATGAAAGAGTATCCTTGTTCAAACCCCACATACTTAAAATTCTTGATTTCTTCAAGGAAAACATGAATTTTAATCCTTAGAAGTTGAACTTTAGAAGAACTCTTAACTTCTTTTTCTTGATAGAAAAGGGGAATTATCCCTACAAAATTTGATAAATAATGAGTATATATCTTTTATAGGGTTATTTAAGTAGTGGGGGTAGGGTTTGAGGTGAGGAAAATACTAAAATACCCTTAAGGAAACAATAATGTTGCAGGGTTTCTTCAACTGACGACTTGGTCGAAAAGTCGTCTGTTTGGTGATGTCTCATCACCCTAATCATCAACTCTAGCTGGATTATGCCATACACTAGTTAAGGTTGGTGACTTGGGTTTTTGGCTTGTCACCTAGCTAACAGCTCATTATCTTAGTCATCACCTGGTTGACGGCTCATCAACTTAGTCATCACATTCTGACAGACAGATACTCCAATGTAAAATGAACATAACTTTCTAATCTGATATCAAATTAAGTTAAAATAGATGTGTTAGAAGAAGACTCAAATTTATTTTATTTGATGTACAATAGGTCACCTAACTCATTATATTCTATGAGTAATAGTCATTGGAAATTGGCCCAAGTTGAAACATCTACTAAAACTCAATCGGAAGAAAAGTTCTCAACTCATCTTTGAGTTAGGAGATCTTTATAATCTCAATCATATCCAAAAATATTCCCCCACTATAGAATTTATTAACACACTTATTTTGACATAGAAATCATTTGGTTTGGTCTACACATATAGGAATGGTGGTTCAAATTCTAGGACAAAAATGTTGGGAGAGTTTATGTCAGATTTGAACCAAAACACATATCAATAAACCTTATCAATGAACCATACCAATAAATCATATCAACAAACTATGTAAATAAACCATACCAATAACCCATACTTATATACATTCTTTACAAACCATTAGGTTTTATCTGAAATTAGCACCAACTCTCAAATAATAAACTAACATAATCATTAAGTATTCAAAATCCTCAAATTCCCCAAATAATCATTAATAATGGTATAACATTGGTATAAAGTCTACAAAATATAACACAAGTCTTTGCCTAAAGACGGCTAGAAGGACCCACTTCTATTCTCTAAATTCTATTTTTAGGCAAATTCTATCCCGGACTAGGATAATGTATCAAAATCCACCTATAGATATTAAATAAGCCATAATTAACCCTAAGATAACAATTCTACATAAATCATAAGAAACCAAGTCAATTTCATCTAACCATGAGAAACTAACTCAATTTTATATAAATGCAAGCAATTAAGTCAATTACACTTAAAACATAAATAACTAGGTCAATTTCACCTGAAATATGAGCAACTAGGTCAATTATATCTAGACACCGGAAACAAGGTCAATTTTACCTAGAACATAAGCAACTAAATCAATTCGACCTAGAACATGAGCAACTAGGTTAATTCCTCCTAGATTATAATTTCAAGATAGCCTAAACGGTCAAATAAGACTAATCATATCAATCATACTTTCAATACCTAAAGTCAATCTCATATCTAGCATAATATCGTAAATATACTAAGAATTAGCTCAGTCTATAAAGAAGGTAAACCTAGCCTACCTGGTCGTCCAAAAAAAGCCCAAAGAATTCATTAAACTAGTGATTTCCTCTTTCAAGAATCTTCTGCGAGATGCCACACTATCAAAATCACAATCTACTCAGCAAAAGGAGAACAATAATACCTATATTGCACTATTGTATTTCGAGTCCAAAATTAGGTAAAAATCCTATGAGGGACCCATTTACGAAATCACACTTTCTAAATCAACACAATGTCCATCTATATTCAAAGACAATTTACCCTCTAAAATTAGTGAATTTCAAGCCCTAATAGTGATACAATAAACCCACCAATGATTAATGGATTTTGGGGAAATCATGAGAAATCAACTATGGAATATGAGGAAACTTACCAAGAATTCAAAGAAGAAATACATTAATCGAGTCAACGAATAGTTTAAAATCACTCACTAATGATTTTCCCAAATTTTTTACACTCTTTAGGGGTTTACACAATTGAGAATTGGTGAAAAATGGTGAAAATTGGTCTAAGTGGGGGTTTTATACCCTTACCAGGTCCAATGGTGCTTCTTAAGGGGACACTGGGCCGCTAAAGTTGTCAACGCATAAGAGACCTTGTGTCGCTTTAGCAACATCTAGTGTCAGTTCAGATCCCATTTAAGAGACCTTTGACGGCTTAAGTAATATCTGCTAGGCGATGCTAGGCTGCTTAAGCAACCGCCAGGATGCTATAGCGGCATTCGCTTAAGTGACTTTATGGGCGCTTAAGTGAAGCACAAACACTAGCTGAGACTTGGAATTTTTCGAGTCTTGTTAACCCCTCAAAATTCACCTAGAATCCCATTTACACAAAAAAAAAAAAAACTATTCTACCCTTTCAAATTCGACATTACGAAAATAATGATACTATTAAAGTTTTCATACGAGGTTGTTTCGATGAAAAATGGGTCCCACGCCCTAGTGTCATTTTTCTTAACTTTCGACCAATAGCTCGAAATGAGTTCAAAAGCCTTAGAACCCGAACCAAGGGCGTACCTAAATTAAAATCGATGTTTCAAAGTTGTTGGAACTATTAGAATTTGCATACGAGATGATTTGATTAAAGTTTTTTCCCGATGGTCAACTTGAACCAAGGAATACTTCAAAACAGAAAATTTGCTCTATAAACCAAACGAACTACCCAATAACCGAATTGTTAGTTTCAGCAAGTCACAAGTGACTTGGTTAGCTATAGGAAAGATTTAAATGGCGAAAATGAGCGAAAATACAGAAAATGACTTGGAGGGTCACTATATTTTTCTGTTAAAAGGAATGGTATAAGTGAAAATTTTCTTGACATTGAGGGCAATTTTGGACTTAAAGTATGATAATGAGAGTAAATTTGACCCCAAAATATGATGAAGGGTATACTTAGTGAATTTTTCTAAGTAGAAGGGTGAATTTGGCCCTTTCCCTAAAATATATGAGGAGTCATTTGGTTTTCTTCCTAATTAGGACAAAAGCGCAGATTTGTAAGCGTCAATATACAACACTCTTAAACAATATTTCATAGAGAATTTCGGAAAAGTCCTCATGGTCCGCAAGTATGTCGACAATAAGGTGCTTGCTTGTTCCTTACTTTGCCACTTGCGCTCTATGTTTAGTCTATTTCAAAATAAATGATGCTTTTCTATTTGAAAAAATAAAAAATTGAACTTTTCTTTTTAGTCCTATAACACATTCTTATACCTATAGAAATATGTGACCCGTTTAAAAGTAAAATCACCACAACATTTGTTCTCATCAAACTCTTCCCATCTCATTTCTTACAAAATCAAATCTCGACCCCCCCCCCCCCCCCCCCTCCCTCCTTCCTCCCTACGGAAAAAAACGTGAAAGGAATATGCCTAAAATTTGCATCTGCGACTATGTATTATGTTGATTGAGACTTTTATGTCAGCCCTTTCAATTCCTGTGATCTAGCCAATAAAGTTTACTATATATTATACAGCTAAGACAGAGCTAATCTAAATTCTAATATTGCGTGATATGTATGTACTATTAAGCAAAATCACATGTAGGTAGTTAATCACTGCGTTTTCCAGGTGCTAAAAACATAGACAACTACTATATGTCATAGTGGAAGAGTGACGAGATTAGTAATGTACAACATGTGCCATAATGATGGGTGAAGTGGTCCAACCTGAACAGAGAGAACTTTAGAGGTCCCACTTTCAACTAATCTTCTTAGTTGCTTCTTTACGCCTACACCAAACAAAACCTTCAGGACATCAGTCCACAGTTCTGTTTCTTTGGTTATAAATGTGAGCCTAGCTTGAGCAAATAATCAATCATCTCTGTTTCAAAGCAAATTAAAGTTCCCCCTTGTTTTCTTCTCTTAAATCCCTCATCTCTCTTCAAAACTCCCTATATATATGTGTGTGAACTGCTAGCCTGTGTTTGAGGAATCAAGAAGGTGTGTGTTGATCAAGATGGAGAAGCAGGGCACGTGCATTACTAACTCATGAGCAAGAATTGTCGGTGCTCCGTTCGAAAAACATTCTAGGCAATTCATCTGCTATCATTGTACTGTACTTCCCAGCATAGTGGGGCATACTCGTTGAACTGTACATGTATGTGGTAAATGATGAGTTGGTTATTCATGTGCCTGTCTTCCCCATCATGACCACCCAACCTTATTATCAGTACGATACTGTATCAATCCAAATCTTGACTGCACTAACATCTAAGACCAAATGCCATTAAAAGGTAAGTAATTTTAAATATTTCTGATTTCAGGCAAGGAATGGATCGAAATGTCTTCTTATAGTATGATTTTAGATGATCATTTTCTCATGAGCTATTTATAAGGATTAAAGTATACTCATCTTTGCAAACCTTCATTATTCTTTGTTTATTCAATATTGGGCCTAGGAGCTGAGCTAGAGTTCCAATTTCTGGATATATTAATCAACAGATTTCATGGTAGCTTTGGCTCAATCAATAGAATTCATGGTAGCTTTCGCAAAAACCTTGTATTAAAAGTTAGAAATTCGCTTAATATATATATATATATGTGTGTAAAATTTATCCAACACCCAATAATCTTCCTTTTATAGAATTTAGAAATGATAAATCAATTTTTGTTCAGCCTAGCTTGGTGCCCATATTATATTTTGCACGCTTCAGTTGTTAAGATCAATGGGCATGCCAAGAATATAATGCTTTAAGTATTTTGCATCGGCTGAGGGTAGGTATCATTGTATCCTTAAGATCGTTAGATATCTCTCATTTTGTGAAACTTTTGGTACATAAAGTGATGTTAGTGATTGTTATATGCTCATGTTCAGATAAAAATTCAATAGCTTTAATGATTATAATGCATATACTCGTGAAAATATGAGTCGGCTGTGATGGCAGAGATATACTAGTATAAAATATCAAATGGCCCAAATTATAATCAACTGGTTGGAAAAAGATTCATGGGAAGTTACATAAGAAAGTCTAGGAAAATAAATCATCAATCCACCATGTGTGATATTTCAAGAAACTATTTCCTTAGATTTGCTTCAACGTGACTTCTTACCTTCCCCAATTACTTTTTGATGTGGACTTAAGACATAATACCACCTAATAATTGGAAATAACTCAGTAGCAGTTTCATAATCTGCAATATTCAGATGGACATAATGGACTATAAATGTATACAAGAACCAAATAATAATTAAGTATATACCAAACTAATTTGGCTGTCAATGAAATATAAATATATAAATATAACCAAAAATAAGAGAAAGCAAAAAAAAAAAAAACACAATTATCTTTTGAGTGGAATGGAGAGCACCTCATCAGTATAAAATACAAAAATTAGCTAACTGGTGGAAGCCAGAAAGGCTAAGGGCAAGATGTATTGGGGCGATCGATGACAAGAATGTGCATGGTGGAATCAATTCCCACTAAATAGAGCGCGCGCGCACACAGAAAAAAAAAAGTTTATGCGGTAGAGTTTCGACTGCTTAAATGAGGTTTTGTTTTGCTATTCGTATTGATGTCCATGTTTGAGTTTCACATTGCAGAGCCAATTATTAGGATATCACTCTCAACCTGATTTTTCATACTCAAAACTTGAACTTGAGACCTCTAATTAAGGATACAAAATTTCAACCACAAACCATATTGGTGCTTATATCTGGTTTAATATCATATCCACGTGAGTCTGAGTTGCATGACTTATTGGCAATTAATAAATAGTTTGAAAATTATTTTTCTCAATATTTGGTTGAAGCAAAAGTTTCATGCCTAGATATATCTAGTTCTCAGGAAAAGAGCAATCGCCGATGCCCTCTGAAATAATATTGCATTCATTTCACTTTCTTTCTTTTAATTTTATTGGTAAGAAATTTAATAAAGTAATGAAGTCTTTTAAATTTTTTATCTTAAATTAAAAATACGTATGATATCAAATTATCTTTGATCGTGTTATTTTAAATACGCTACCTGGGATATTAGAAACTAAAAAAATTACAAATTAAGAAAGAATTCTTGTAGATGTCTCTTCCAATTGAAGAAAAAATATAATAAGTAATATATGTATACTAAAAGAGAAGTTCGGTGCACTAAAGCTCCCGTTATGCGTAGAGTCTGGAGGAAGGGCTCTACCACTAGAGTGTATTGTACGCAGTCTTACATTGCATTTTTGCCAGAGGCAGTTTGCAAGACTTGAACTCGTGACATCCTAATCACATGGCATCAACTTTACTAGTTACTCCTATTAATGTATACTAATAAATGTAAATATGTTTTGTAGGATCACTGATTAGTATAACTGGCTATAATAAGGTTATTATACACTACTTTCCATGTTATTATATCAAGCTTACCCGGAAGATTTATCTACAAGTGTAGGTTAGCTTAACAGGACCATGTAAATGTTTATCTAATCATAGGCTGCATACATATAGCAATATAGGTTAGAACAACATACTTATCATATGCTCCTTACACCGATAATATAAAAAAGTTTTACATACTCATATGACCTTTTAAATTCAACTGGCTTTCATAGTGAGATCGTACTAATATTGTTTCATAGTTCATATCATGGAATTACACGGTTATGAGATTACGATATCAATACTTGTATTTAATTAACTATTGCTTTTCAATATATATGCGTCCGTGTGTGTTCCACTCAAAGAAATTGAAATGGGACTAATAGGTTGTTGCAGAAGTGGTAGATGTTTTGATACTATAAGCAAATTTACCAAACAAATATACACATAGGCGTCAAGAATAGCAATTAAGTTTACACCAAGAAGGAAAGCAGTATCTTCTTGTCTTGATTTAATGTGTATATCCTCCTCTCCCGCTGGCCACTATCACAATTGGTATAGGCCATCATCACCTGCATGATTTTGTAGTACCTAATATTGGACTTTCTATTATTCACGACTTGGGTACTTTCTTGTTGATCCATTATGTTAAAAGCTACTTCCTTGCTCAAGAATAATACAATTTTTTTTACCTGTCCGTCATAGTACTTTTTCTACTTTTCGTTTCGATATACTAGGATGTAAAAGAGACAAGCATTTGCTGCCTTGCTAAAGCTTGCAGTCGAGGGCAAAATACTTCAACAAATGTTCTTTTTTTTTAATGAACCATAAAGAGAAAATGTAATTGTATTGTCCAGACCGATTTGCATGCTTAAATTGATTTTTTTATACAAGTTACGACCCACGTTATAAAGTCAAAAATTTTAACCATTAATAAATAAAGAAGCTAAATTAATTGGATGTTATGGAGAAGTTAATTTATAGCGTAACTCCTTTGTTTTTTTCTATCTGATGGAAATACTTAAAAGGATGCGCAACTCCCCACTACATTATTATTTTTGGGTCCTCACTCGCTGCCTTTTAAAGGAGAATAGGTATATTCCATTAATATCATTCTTAAAGAAACTTGTAAAGAAAAAGTGAGAGAAAAGAGTTTCTAATAAATAGAACAAGAGAAATTAAGAAGCAAATTTCCGCTCCCAAGTCAACAAGATATCATGACGGAGGTCACGGGCTCAAACCTTGAAAACATCCTCTAGCAGAGATGCAAGGTAAGACTACGTACGATACACCTTTGTGGTGGAACCCTTCCTCGGACATCGCACAAGTGGTAACTTTAGTACATCGAACTGCCCTTTTTTTATTAAGGTATACTCTCTTGACTTAATAATTATTGGACTTAGGGGCGGACCTAGGGTAGCAGGTTGGGTTTTCCGCTACCGTAAGACTTATAATTACATTACAAAAATTCTCAATAATTTAAATATTAATAGGTGGGAACCCATAACAAAGTAATGGGATAGCTCGGTGATAGGATGGACACACTTGAGATGTGTGCCATGCTACTGCTAGCCGTGAGTTCGAACCCCTATGAAGGTTCCATTTAATTTTTTCTAGCTTTATTTGTTTTATTGAGAACTTACAAATTTGAAATCCTCGATCCGCCTCTGATTGGATTAAGTTAATGTGAAAATCATATAGTTCTACAACTCTAATTAATTAGTAGAATTTCTTCTTAAATTGTTTATTTTTTTACAGTATGTTAAATCCTTAAATGTGGTATCAAAGCCTGATTTTTGAAAGTAATCACTTTCCAATTTACAACCCTTGTTATGTATTTAATGAATTTGGCATACTTTTAAATGCTGTCAAATATTATGACTTTTGCTGACTTGAATAAAAAATTATCCTATAGAATGGTGTTGGACAGTAAAATTCTTGAAGTCAAAAATAAATAAATAACCGAGACAAGAAAAATATACTGCAACAATCAATTTATTGATTTCAATGCGAGTGTTACAATCTCTATGAATCCTCTGATTCGCCTTTTCAAATATAAATTCAAGAGCTTAAAGCTTGATCTTGAATTTGAACTTGATTTGGTGGACTTGAGAGACTTGATCTTGACTTGTGCTTGAACTCAAGGGCTTTAGAGCTTCTTCTTGAATCTTGCGGTCTTGATCTTGAATCTTGATGAACTTAATTTGGATGCTTGAGCTTTTAGAGAAATTGCGGCGTTTAATCCACGAGCTTTCTCTTGCTACTTGTTAGAATTCTGGGGGTCCCTTTTTCTGAATTATGAGGCCCCTATTTATAGTTGTAGGAAAGAAAGAGCCATGATGAATATGGACTTTCTTTGACCAATCAAATTTAAGTGATGTGGCGCCTTTTATGTGCTTTTATTTAATAGGCCCGCTGCATCAGTTTGACACATGGGACGGTCCTATTAGCTCCTTCACTAGACTTGGCATGCCACGTCATTTGACAGGTGGCGCTTATTTGGGCCTCTAGAATATGACAATATTTTGGGCCTAGTAAAGTGGCTCATCATTTGTAGCCCAAATTAATGGACTAACCCAATAAATATTGGGCCTTATTTAAATCCACACCTATTTGGACTTAAATAATTTATTCAATTATATTAATCCGTAATATTTATTCGGGACTAATATATTTTTAATTTAATATAATCCAAATTTTGTACAGATTTAAATTTAATAAAATTGCATCGCCCACAAATGCCCCCCTACTTCAAGACTAGTTGAAACATTTAATAAACATTTAAACATGTTTCCTTCGTGCTTCAACGATTTTCCATACATAACAACACCTCATTCAAAAACTTTAAAGTCAAACCGTATTGACATTGTCTCTAAAAGCTCTCTTATTGACATTGTCTCTAAAAGCTCTCTTATTTTTTTTCACGAATCTCTATACTTAAGACTCGTTGGTGAGGCGTATATCCGATTTCAAACAGTTTGGGAAGACTTTTTCATTACCTTACTTAACCAGGAATAAAAAATTTCTGATTTAAACTTAGATTGGAGAAGGAAACAACCTCCAATTTGTGTGGGAGAATGAAACAACCTCCAATTTAGGGGTGTGCATCGCTCGGTTCGATTTGGTTTTATGTGTTATTGATTCGGTTTATCGGTTTTTGATTTTTAAATATGCAAAATTAAAAACCAACCAATAAGATATTTTCTTATCGATTTTTGGTGCTTAACGGTTCAATTTTCGATTTAATCAATAAGAAAATACTCATAAAATAAAAATAGTAACAACTAAAGTAAAAAAATGAAATCATAGTTGCCGCCAAACTCATATGCAATGCGTTTTAGTTTACAAGAATATTCAAACTTGAACTGAATGTTAGTTTGAAAAAAAAACTGAATCCTTATTGTTGGAAGCTACTAAATGCTTCAAGCTTTCCAATATGACAATACCCGAGCTTTGTATTGTGCCTTTGTTGCTCTTAATAGGTTAATACTTTGCGAATCTCTGAATTGTGAATAAGTAGTGGTTGTGTATGTGTGTATATATATATATATATATATATTAGTAATATAAATATTTATATATATGTAACACAGATAAGAGTAAAACAATAACTTAGTGTATCCTTATTGGGTTATCAGTTTAACCGATAACCCAATAAGCTAAAACCAAAATCGAATCGTTTACCCAATAAACTTTTTTATAAAACCAATAAAAAATTGTTAACCCAATATCAATAACCCAATATCAATAACCCAATAACATTTTTATCGGTTCGATTTTTGCACAGCCCTACTCCAATTTGAATTTGTATGAAAGAAGAAAATCAACCTCCAATTTAAATTTTTAACCTCCAATTTGAATTTGTATGGGAAAAGAAAATAATGTCCAATTTAAATGTGGAGATGAAAGCTATCCCAATCTGAATTTATATTGGAGAAAGAAACAATCTCCAATTTGAATTTGGAGATGAAAGTTATTCCAATCTGAATTTATATTGGAGAAGAAAACATCCATCCTACAACTATATAAAAGGAGGTAGTTTCCCCACTTTTTTAATATCAATGTTGGGGTCTTCAAGCTATCAACAATATTGAGATAATTTCTTTCCCTCCTACTTTTCTCTTATTTTCGTTACTTTTTTTTCAACACAGCATTTTAGTGGTAGAAAATTCATATCTAATTGTAGGAATATCAAAATTATGAACCGCTTGATATTACAAAAACTAGACTTTGAGATCTATAACATATCCAAAATTCAACTTTAAATTCCTTCAATATAAATCTCGATAATTTTTTTTAAGTTATCCGTAAATTTTATCATGCTTAAAATTTCAGATCTGCGCGTCTTTACTAAAACTTTCATATCTTAAAGTAGGAAGGTGAAATCATAAGTCACTTAATTCTTATAAAACTAGATACAAATATCTATAACATATCCAAAATTCATAATTTAATACACACGAAATAGTTTCAGGTGTTATCCTAAAATCAACATTGAGTTTTGATGCATCAACAATTTCAGATTTACGCGATATCACAAAAAAATTATATCTCAATGTGAGAGTATCGAAATGATGATACGCTTGATCCTACAGATGTAGGAAACATGCATGTATAACATATCCCAAATTTGGATTTTATCATTTTTTTTATTGTTCCAGATAATTTTTCGAAGTCGATCTTTTATGCTATCTGATAGAAGATTCCAGATTTGCATTATTTCCCCAAATATTTTATATCTTGATGTGGCACCATCACCAGCAAAGGAAGATTTGATTAACTCAAAGTAGATTTTGAGGGTTTTATTCTCATCAAGGAATTTTGTCTCAATCCAAGTTGCTGATATATAATTTTTAAGATCGCAACGCTCTGACAGGTAATATCCTTTCTATTTGTGTTTTTACTTTCTTCTTGTTTCCTTCCTTTTTTTTGGCAAGGTTGAAACAAATATGCTATTTGCAACCATTGGCCGGCTTAAGGTGGTAAGATTTTAACATTGACTCTATCACCTTAAGACCGAAAGACTTATGCATAATTGGCTGGCTTAAGGTGATAAGAGTTTAACTTTGTCTCTGTCAACTTAAAACCAAAAGAATTACGAATAATTGGCTAGCTTAAGGTGGTAAGAATTTAACTTTGCTTCTGTCACCTTAAGACCAAAATAATTTTCTTGAAGAAAGCATGGTTTTCTTTAAGTATGGGCCCTTTCACCAATGTATTTATGCGATGAACTTCTCTAAGTATGGGCTCTTTCATCGATGCACTTATGCAATGGTCTTCTTTAAGTATGGGCCCTTTCACTTGATGCTCTTATGCAATGGTATTCCTTAAGAATGGCCCTTTCCAATGGTCAGCTTAAGGTGCAAAAGGACAAATTTTTGTCCACCTTAAGGCATGAAAATTTTTATATCCTTTCAAGGATAAACCCGCGAGAGGCTGGCTTAAGGTGCAAAGGGACAAATTTTGTCCATCTTAAGGCATGAAATTTTGTATATCCATTTAAGTATAAACACGTAAGATGCCAGCTTAAGGTGCAAAGGGACAAATTTCGTCCACCTTAAGGCATGGAAATTTTGAGATCCTTTTAAGGATAAACCCGTGAGAGGCTAGCTTAAGGTGCAAAGGGGTAAATTTTTTCCACCTTAAGGCATGGAACTTTTGAGATCCTTGTAAGGATAAACCCGCGAGAGGATAGCTTAAGGTGCAAAGGGACAAATTTTGTCCACCTTAAGGCATAGAAATTTTGAGATGCTTTTAAGGATAAACCCACGAGAGGCCAACTTAAGGTGCAAAGGGACAAATCTTGTCCACCTTAAGGCATGAAAATTTTGATACCCTTTAAGGATAAACCCATAATAGGTCAGCTTAAGGTACAAAGGGACAAATCTTGTCCACCTTAAGGCATGGAAATTTTAATATCCTTTAAGGATAAACTCATTAGAGGCCCGCTTAAGGTGAAAATGAACAAATCTTGTCTACCTTAACGAATTTAAATTTTGAGATCCTTTTAAGGATAAACCTGCGAGAGGCTAACTTAAGGTGCAAAGGGATAAATTTTGTCCACCTTAAGGCATGAAAATTTCAATATCCTTTAAGGATAAACTCGTTATAGGCCTGCTTAAGGTGAAAACGAACAAATCTTGTCCTCCTTAAGACATGTAAATTTTCAGATCCTTTTAGTTGTAGGCTTGGAGAACTTTGGTATTCCATATCCCATTGAAGGAGCTCTCTTTTATTTCGATGGGTTGCCTCTATTGAGTCACAAATATTTAGAGTAAGTCCAAAACTTAATTAGAATAATTTCATTATTGGTATCATATGGTAGATACTGTATGAACATATTTTTTTTTAAACTCGTGCAACTGAACTCAGAATGAAATTCCAAGTGCCTACATACCTCAGTAAAGAGGATCAAGTCACAATGTAATTCTGGGTAAGTATTTTTTTCTAGTGTCCTAAATTTTTCCCAGGCCGCCTCTTTTGAGGTTTTTAACCTAATGGACTTTCATTTTCTTTTTAAGCCGTGCACAGTTTATACTCTTACGGGCTAGGAGTGGACATGATATTTATACTCTTACCTTAAAGAGTGTACATGTAATTTATACTCGTGCCTTAAATAGTGTACATGCAGTTTACACTCGTCCCTTTAGGAGTGTACATGCAGTTTATACTCGTGCCTTAAGGAGTGTACATGCAGTTTATACTCGTACCTTAAAGAGTGTTATCTTTCTTTAAGGATAGTACTTCTTTAAGAACATGGCATTGATGGGGCCAATCCTCAAGCCATCTGTATCGAAATGCTTGTAAGCACCATTTGAATATGCCTCTAGCACAAGATATGGTCCATCCCACTTTGGGGTGAATTTACCCTCAGACTTATGAGAAGTGATAATGGGCGTTCTTACTATAAGGACTTGATTAGAAGTACCTTAAGAGAACTCTTTTGGTGAAAGAACGAGCTAGACGGGCTTGGTAATATTCAAGATTTTGTTAAGCTTCCAGCCTCTTCTCATCAAGAGCTTCTAACTCCGCAAGACACAACTTAGCATTATCTTCATCGATGTGCCCTTCTTGAAGAGCAATCTTAAAAAAATTATTTGACACTCAAATGGCAAGACTGCTTTAACTCCAAAATTAAGTTAGTATGGGGTTGCCTGTGTTGGTGCACGGTAAGTTGTCCTATATGCCCATAAAGCTTCTTCGATTCGCTTATGCTAGTCTCATTTGGATTTGGAAATGAATTTTTTCAAAAAGTTGCATAAAGTCTTATTAAAGGCTTCAGCTAGACCGTTGGCGGTAGCATGGCACATAGAAAACTTGCACTGCTTGAAGCCAAAGAGATCACAATTCTTATTCATTAGTTTGTTATCAAATGACTTGCCATTGTCAGTTATTATATATTGAGGTATTCCAAAGCGGTAGACGATATTCATTCGGATGAAGTTCGCAATATTTTTTTCTTTATTTCCTTGAGAGAAACAGCTTCGGCCCATTTTGAGAAGTAATCTGTCGCGGCTAAGATGTATAAGTATCCATCAGAAGACTTTGGTAGTGGACCAACAACATCTATTCCCCAAGAATTGAATGGCCAAGACGCTACAGTTAGATGTAGCACATCTGGAGGTTGATGTATAAAATTTGCATGGATTTGGCAAGATTTGCATCTTCTAGCATAGTCCAAGCAATATTTCACCATCGTTGGCCAATAATATCCCATTTTTTTAATGTAAAAATGGAGCTTCGATCCAAACTGATGTGATCCATAAACTCCCAAGTGTGGTTCTTGCAAAGATTGAATTTCTTTGTTCTCTCCCAAACACCGTAAGAGTACTCCTTCAAATGATCTTCTATACAGTGTGTCTTTGTATTAAAGGAAGCGAGGTGCATGACGACGAATGTCAATCTTTCTCCTTGGATCTTCTGGAAGTATCCCATAACATAAGTAATCAATGATAGGTTGTCGTAAATCTTTTTGTATAGCTTTAAACACGACAATAAGGTATGCTACCTTATTTTCCACATCCTCATCTGATGGCGGTACTACTCGTTCTTAGCGGACAGTAACTTGGGCCTGATTTAGAAGAGTCAAGGTTGAGGCCAGAGCAGCTAGGGCATCATCTTGCTTATTTTCTCTCCTTGGCATATGTTGGAGGGTTACTTATCCAAGCCACCCCATTAACTTCTGTGCATAATCATGATATAGTCGTAGCTTAGGCTTTCTTACTTTATAGCTTCCCAAAAGCTGTTTGATCACTTGTTGGGAGTCACCAAAGACTTGTAATTGCAGTTGTTTCATGTCTACTTCCATCTCAAGTCCAAGTATTAAAGCTTGATATTCAGTGACATTATTTGAGCAACGGTTTGTAAGTGTAAAAGAGTATGGGATGACCTCTTCTCATTGAGTGAAAAACACCATACCGGCACCAACTCTATCTCAATGTGAAGAACCATCAAAATTCATTTTCCATGGGGGTCTTGCTTCAATAAACATTGCATCTTCATTAGGAATTTCATCACTTAGTTTCCAATCAACAGGTATCAGGTGGTGTGTGAAGAGGTCAGCCAATGTTTGTCCCTTTACAGCCTTTTGGAGAACATACACTATCTCAAACTATTGAAATTGAAGGTACCATCTTGAAAGTCGGTCACTAAGGACTGGTTTTGATATTACAAACTTGATGGAATTTGCCCTAGAGACAAGCCGGACAACATGAGCCTGAAAGTAGTGCTTCATCTATTGAATCGAGAAGGCTAATTCCAAACATAACTTTTTAATTGGAAAATACTTTAGTTCATTCGGCGTCATCATTCTAGTTAAATAGTAAAGAGTGATTTCCTTGCCTTTACTATTTTCTTGAGCCAGTAGTGCTCCAACTGACCTCTCTTGTGCCGCGATGTAGAGTATCAATGGTTTTCGAGGTATGGGTGCCATAAGAACTGGTGGCTTCATTAAGTATGATTTGATACTCTCAAAGGCATTACTACAAGCTTTTTCCCATTAGAAGGGAGTGTCTTTCTTCATGAGACGACTAAATTGTTGACATTTTTCGGCCAGGTTTGAGATGAACCTCCTTAAATATGCTAGCCTTTCCCTGAAGGCTTTTTAACTCATGAATATTTTGATGCTCGGGCATCTTTAAAATCGTATGGACCTTGTCTTGATCAATTTTTATTCCTCGGTGTCGTACAATAAAGCCAAGAAACTTTCCATAAGTAACTCTAAGGCACACTTCAATGGATTCATCCTAAGTTGATATCTTCGATGTAATTCGAATACCATTCTTAGGTCTTTTAATTAGTCGTCTCTCTTTCTTGACTTCAACACTAGATCATCCACATAACATTCAATTTTTTTATAGAGTAGGCCATCAAAGATGTTCTGCATAGCCCTTTGATAAGTGGCACTATCGTTTTTCAAAGCAAAAGGCATCACCTTATAGTAATAAATACCTTTGGGCATACAAAATACATTGAGTTCTTCTTCCTTTGGCGCCATACAAATTTGATTGTAGTTGGATAAACCATCTATAAAGGACATTGCCTCATAACTAGTGGTGGCATCAATCATCAACTCTGGTATATTTGGCCTTAGGGAAGGCATTGTTAGGGAAGGCATTATTGAGATCCTGAAAGTCAACACAAACTCAAATTTGGCCATTCTTCTTCCGTACTAGAACAATACTTGAAAGCCATGCGGGATATTTGACTTCACGAATAAAGCCCAGTTTAATGAGTTTATTAACTTCACTTTCCATAAAAGGAACCAACTCTAGCCTAAAGCGCCTTTGGGCTTGCTTAACAGGACAAGCACCATTCTTGACCACCAATTAATGGACTTCTACTTTTGGATCTAAGCCAGACATTTCCTTCTAGCTCCAAGTGAAGACGTCCATATATTCTTTGAGTATTTCCATATAAGGCACTCCCTCCTCTACTTCTATAAATACACTCAGGTAACTTAGTCTTGGTCTTTATTAGTTCTAAGATTAACTTCCTTCAAGGGATTTATTATGTCCTTTACGCCTTCTTCAAGTTGAGATGGAGCATCTCCAGCATCTTCCTCCTCTTGAGGATCATCATCGTTGATGGATATGTGGTGAAACCAAAAAGTATCTTCCATCTCTTTATTAACCTTCATTTGAGATGAGACCTCATTCTCATTTTTTATTGTAACATGATATAAGGAGCCAACACTTTCTTTATCTTCCTCATGTTCCTTGGTATACACCACAGTATGAGTTTTAGCTTTTAATACCTTGTTGCATAAAAATACCAGTTTTGTCTGTCGCTTCATTCTAGATGAAATCAAACTTTGGAAATCTTTTTGTATTTTAAGTGAAGAGTGCATCATCTTGCTTTGACAACTCTTCTTACACTTTTTGCTTTTCCTCTTATTTAGAGGTCCTAACCTTTCAAACACAAAATTTCTTGCAGTTGATTCTCCAAGTCCATCAAAGATAGAAGCCCTTTTGTTGGATGCAGTGAACTCTTCTTCTACAGTGATGTTGCTGCTGACCGCCCTTCTTATGGAGATGCAAATTAGAGGTGGCTACGTATAACCTAGGCCTTAACATGACTGTCTGGTCGTACCTTCCGATGGAAGTTTTCCCAACCTTGATGGCTCATTTAGATTGTATCCAGCCTTTACAAATAGCCTGTATGTAATTGTATTAAAGACATCCTTCATACATTTTGTAGGGAGTGTCATATCTCGTGGCAGATTTTGAGCCACAGACTCTACAAGAAGTCTTGAGGATGGATTTATTGCATCAATCTTCTTGATAGGTAAAGTTAGCTCCTTTATCACATTATCTTGGGAATTCAATTGGTCATCTTTCTCTTTCCTTACTTTCGGTACGTAATGAAGAACAGGAGTTGCCTTTTTTCATAGAAGTGATACCTTCTTTATTTGAAGTGGAGATAGGCTTTTTGGTGGTAACTTTTTCGATAGTCACCGCGACCTTCTTAGATAAAAGATCTTCACACTTGGTCTTGGTGATATCTTCAACCTTTTTCTCATCCACAACATGATTTTTCAGTAGAATTTCACATCAGCAAAATATGACTCAGCTTCAGTATATGGCTTATCATCAACAACTATCTTTCTTTCCACTCCGCCTTCAAGATACTTCAAGCATTGATATTAATAGGATTAGATAATTTTGTTCCCGTGCACCCAATGCCTACCAAGCAATAAACTGTTTAAAGTTTTGGTATCGATCACATACATTAATGGGTTTGATTGAAAATCATCCATATGAATCCCCAAATTGATACATCCCATGGCCCTCTGGCCCCCTTAATTGAATCCTTGGATTACCATACGGCTTTCGTCCAGTTTGCTAGTAGCGATGCCAAGTTCTTTCATCATGCGGATAGACAGAATGTTGACTCCAGACCACTCATCTATCAAGATTATATTGATCTTCTTTCCTAGAATTTGACCAACCATATATAAAGGATGACTATGTAGGTCCTTACCAAGCAAAAGATCATTATTTATGAATGTGATTTTTGTATCACACACATATGCCTCCTCGCCAAGAGTATCAGCAAATTTTTCAAAGGGTGAAGGAAACTCTATGGGCAGATTCTCACCCTTTGCCCCCTCTTTGGCGGTATTGAAACAAGATACATCAAGGATGACTTGGTCAGTCTTTACGGAAAACCAACTCGGTAAGAATTCCTCTAAAGTCATTAGATGCCAAGGTTTTTGGTGGTGAAGCTCTGTCACCCTCTTCTTCTTTGGGATTCAACCAACTTCTGTTTCCTTGGTTTCTTTACCATTCTCCTTTTGGTTAGCTGCTTAGATGAACCCTTTCGCAGACTCATCCTTCTGTGTCTGTGCCTCATCACTAGAGTCCAACCTTCATCATTGCTTTTGTCAACTAAAGACCTTTCAGGCTCTATTTTTTTCTTATTATGCTCTTCGACACATATTTGGACAGGGTTGAGTGAGACAAATGTAATAGAGATTTAATGAGAACTATCCATCTCATCATCAAAGAAGATCTTTTTTTCTTTTACTAGTTGCATGACTTTATCTTTAAATACAAAACACTTTTCTAGAGGATGACTCACTAGCCTATGATATTTGCAATAATTAGGGTCATTGGTCCTTCCAGCTTCGTTAGAATGCTTCATCTCTGGGAGTTCAATGAGCTTATGCTCAAGGAGTTATTGAAAATCTCCGCAACATCAGAATTAAGGAAGGGATATTCCTTTTCTTTCATCTCCTTCAAACTTTTCTAATTTTGGCGTGCTCCAGAAGTCATCTACCCACTTTACTTCTTTATTACCTTTGTGTTAACCTTCATAGGAGACACATAAACTTTCATGGACTCCTTGTTTTTATTTTTGGGAACAAACTTGCCCCTTGTTTTGGGTTCCTACTTTTCCTTTCCCCTTTGAGGGTCATGAATAGGCACTCCTTCCTTTCCAGCAGAAGACATGCTCAACTTCATGTCGTGATCACGAGTAGCTAAATCTTCAAAAGATTTTTGTCTAGTTTATTGCAAGATATAGAGAAGACCCTAGTACATTCCTTGGACGCACATGTAAATTATAGAAGCTTCACTGAGCCTATCTTTGCAGTTTAGACTCACATTTCTCCATCGATTGATGAAGTCGATGACTGGCTCATCATTTCTTTGTCGACTATTTATGAGCTCTATCATGCTCACTGTACGCCTTGTGCTATAA
Organism: Capsicum annuum; assembly: GCF_002878395.1. Classification (NCBI taxonomy): domain Eukaryota; kingdom Viridiplantae; phylum Streptophyta; class Magnoliopsida; order Solanales; family Solanaceae; genus Capsicum; species Capsicum annuum. The sequence goes on along the minus strand of NW_025831345.1, from coordinate 843,763 downwards.
AACTAATTTAAGAACTCATGTTCCAATTGCTCCCAACTATCGATGGAGTTAGGCTCGAGGTTTGTATATCAATCAAAGGGATTTCTCTTTAAGGAACGAACCAACTATTTGACAAGATAGTCACCATAAGTTCTAGCATTATTACATGTCTCAACAAAGTGTGTGACATGTTGTTTTGGATTGCCTTTTCCCTTAAATTGTTGAAATTTAGGGGATTGATAGCCGGCAGGCATTTCGAGGCTTTCTATTCTCGTAGTGTAGGGCTTGGCATACGCAAAGAAAGACTTAGTGAAAACATCATACTTGTCTTTGAGGGTCCCTTTAATAAATTTGCTCAATTGCCCTATCGGAATCATTCATTCAGCAGAAACTTGCACCTCTTTAGTTGGTGGTATTTGTTTCACTATATTTTCTATCTCATAAACATATGAAGCTTTTTTCGGTGCTGTAATACCCCAAAAAATACAAACCAATATTAGCACCATGTTTCAAGCTCATGCATAGTACATCATGATTCTTTTATATTTTTATGATCAAGTTACATGTATATTAAGTCTTCAAATAACTCCCAGCTATTAGACGAATCAAAACATTCCTTACCAATTGAATTCTTGCGAAGGATATTTCTATAGTCAACTTCGAATGAGAATATATCTTTTTATCATAAAAATTTTTCGTTCATGACCTATCAGAATATATATAATTGAATTATCTTTCCAACGATACCAATTTTGCCTAAATCCGATATCGGAGCAAGGAATTATGCCCATTTTACTCCAGCATGTCAGGCTGGGAAATTGAGTGATGACATTCATGATAAGCTGTCATTCCCGTGATGGCCTATCACCAATGTCGTCAGCCTTGGGAAGATTTTCACCCCTAGTGACAATATTTTATGACAAGACATCACGCCCGTGAAGGCCTATCACCAATGTCGTCAACCTTAACCAAAAAACCAAAATTTCACCTTTTTATGATGACAATTCAAGAAAACCTATCACCACTATGATGGCTTGTCACAAATGTCGTCAGCTATTTTTTTCCAGCAATTGAGGGACATTTTTGTAAGGGTATTTTGGTCTTTTCCTTCACTTCCCATGACTTATAACCCTCAAAGAGCGTATTATCTTTCATTCTCTTTAGTTAAATATCTCAAAAAGATCTCTCATACACTCTCATCCACAAGATTAGGGTTTTCTCTCAAGATCATCTCCTCAAGAACAAAAATATTCTCTCCCAAAAGAATTAAACCCTAGTCAAGAAAACTCAAGAACAAGACTAAGCATTTTTTTAAGAACCTTTAAAAAACATTAGATCTCTTTCAAGATCAAGCTTTAAGGTATGCGTAGTGTTCATCCATGGATCCCTTTCATCCATAAAGCTCAAGAATTATTTTTTAAATTATAAATTATGATTTCCTTGTTGTTTTATGGCCATAATCATGTTGATGATTGTTGTTTTGATCAAGGTTGTATCTTGATGTGTTTTTCATAAAGCATGTAAGTAGGTCAGTTGGAACCCATGAATTTTTGATGGATTAAGATTGTCAAATTGATAAGTACACCTATACCCAAAGTTGTACATGTAAGGTGTTTTATAAAATGCCTAGAATGATAGAATCCATGTTCTTATGACTTAATAGTGCTTAAATGATAAGCCCATGTTCTATTCTTTATGATTCCACATGAGCTCCACGTTATTGTTTTATGTTATTGTTCTGAAATGGAATGAGCATAATATTAAAGCAACGCGAGTATATATATGTTGTGCACATCCCCTTCCATGTATAAGATGCTGAGAACCAAGTGTAGTATGAAATCCCTTACTTATGATATGGTGAATTATGGACTCTATTCTTATGATCAAGTCTGTCATGTGTGTCATTTTCCTTCCATCGAGTCCTGGGGGTACTTTTACCCAAAATAATATAGTTGTGTGCCTAGTGCCATGTCATGTTATCATGATACTCTCAGTCAAGCCATGGTCTATAGAATTCAGTTAGTCATGCAACTCAGGAAAACTCAGAAATCTCAGTAGCCTCAGTAGTTCAGTAACCTCAGTACTCAGTAATCTCAGTGATCTCAGTAATAATAGTATTCCTAGCAATCTCAGTAATTTCAGTACTCTCAGTTAGTCCTCAAAAATCAGTACGTTCCTTTAGGCAAGGGAACTCAGTAAACTTAGTTTAGCTCTGCTAAACAATACCACTAGTATCAGTTTAGTTAATCAGTATCAGTTTGGATAATCAGTTTAGTTCAGTTATTCAGTTTAGCTCAGTTATCCAGTTCAGTGTTATTCAGATGGGAGTAGGATTCAGCACCGAGTGAGCCTATGGATGGGGACTCAACTGCTAGAAAGGACGGAGATCCATAGAAGTAATCCCTAAGTTCCAGAACTACTTAGCCAGCGTAGGTACGAGATATCACCTGTTAGATAGGACTGACATACTCAGGGGTCACCCATTAGCACATTTATATGCATAGGACTGATCCCAGGAGTCACCCACTATATTAGGGTTGACTCCACATCAGTTATCTTTATTGGTGGCGTGGTACTGGCACCCTTCCAGTTGGGGCAGAGATTAGACCCCAGTCAACTTAGCATAGGGTATGTCGGTTAGATGAATACATCCCACAATTTCAGTTACAGATTCAGGACTGTCAGATACAGTCAACTCAGTTCAGTAGTACAAATTTAGTACTATTAGAGACAGTCAATCCTTATTATTATTAATAGACTTCAAGATCACCCATTAGACAAGACTAATCTCAACTATAGTTAAACAGTATCAGAATCATCAAATTTAAAGATCACCCGCTAGATAGGACTGATCTCAAATTCAGTTACTTCATATAGAATAGAACTCAGATAGTTCCATCAGAACTCAGATTGTTAAATATAGTTGCTCAGTATCAGTTACATCGATCTTGTCGATCATCACAGTTATATCAGTTATGCTAGTTGTCATAGCTTATGTTATTAGTATTCAATTTCAGGACTGTTAGACACAGTCAATCAGACCAGTTCTTCATAATTCGAACAGTAAAAAATAGTCATTTATCTATTCAGTATCTCAGTATCAATAAAGTCATGTCATCAGTATTCAAACTCAGTAGTCAAAATCACCACGAGTTCAGTTATAGTTGCTTATTCATGTATATATTCTCACGTTCATATTAGTCAGTATTGTTTATGTATATAACCCTTTGCATTTAGCCTACCTCACTTGTATACTCAGTACATTCAGAAGTACTGACATATTTGCGATGTGGTGCTTTCTCTTATGTTACACCTTAGGTTCAGAGGCACGTGTTCCAAATCAGTAGTAGCATTCCAGTTGCAGAGTTGTAGTGAGTCCTCATCAATTTCAGGATGATATTATTTTATTTTATTTATTATTTTAGTTTAGTTTTTCTAGATGAAGTTAGTTGGAGACATATTCCTTTAACTACTTACTCAAATAGTATTTAGAGGAGTTCAGATTTAATTTAGACTTCAGTTGTTTTTGGGTGTTTTCCACCCATATGGATATTAAGTTTGTAAGATATTTTATTCAGTTGAACCTTATGGTCTTTTGTTCATGTTTTTTTGCATTATTATGTAATATATTGCAGTGTACAGGTACAACTATCAGTCATAGGTTAGCTTGTGGTCCTTCAGGGTCATAAGCCCATGTAGTATTCTGGTTCAGTAAATTGAGGTGTTACAGGTGGATAGCTAGATTCTCCGTCTATCAAGCCTTCCACCCTATCCACTATCTTTTTAATTGTAGCCTCTTGATTCTGAACATAGTTGGTCAGGCCTTCAATTACCTTTGTCAAATTTGTAAGTTGATCCTCCAGAGACGAGGCATCAGTTACCATTGCTTGCATGATGGCCGGAGATGTTGGAGAATAACACGAATTATCATATAAGTTGATCTTCAAAGTGCTCATCTTATGTGATGTAAGTGAAGATGATGCATTTATTTAACGACCATCGCTCTTCGCACAAATTATTTGGAATCAAAATGCTCGAGTAGAGCTAGAGTCTTCTTAAGTTATTCTATGACACTGCTTTCTCCTTCTGAAGTATTTGTATTGTACTTTATTCCTTTTGGGGTTGAAGTCCAAAAGTTAGAGTTGGTGCGGATGACACTGGATGTGTTTATTATCCTAGAAACCTTGCCTTGCTCCTTTTAACAACTCCTAAGCTTCTGAAATTAACACCAAAGATACTTTCTACTTCAGCAGAGAACTTTGAGTCAGTAGCCTTGGAGCAGTTAATGGAGAGTTGACCTTCTTGGAAGCCATTTTAGTATTGTTGAACTTTGCAGTTGGAAAAGTTGAGATGAGAAGGTAGAGATTATTCTACTGGGTGTGTCAGAATTTATTAGACAGTAAAATTCTCAAAGTCGAAAATAAATAAATATTGAGACAAGAAAAATATATTACAAAAATCAATTTATTGATTTCAATATGAGTGTTACAATCTCTATGAATCCTCTGATTCGCATTTTCAAATATAAATTCTAAGGCTCAAAGCTTGATCTTGAATTTAAACTTGATTTGGTGGACTTGAAAGACTTGATCTTGACTTGTGCTTGAATTCAAGGTATTTTGAGTTTGTTCTTGAATATTGCATTCTTGATCTTGAATCTTGATGAACTTGATTTGGATGCTTGAGCTTTTAGAGAAATTATGGTGTTTAATCCACAAGCTTTCTCTTGCTAGTTGTTAGAATTCTGGGGATTCCTTTTTCTAAATTATGAGGACCCTATTTATAGTTGTAGAAAAGAAAGAATCATGATGAATATGGACTTCCTTTGACCAATTAGATTTAAGTGATGTGGTGCCTTTTATGGGCTTTTATTTCATGGGCCTGCTGCATCAGTTTTACATATGGTACGGTCCTATTGGCTCCTTCACTTGACTTGGCCTGCCACCTTATTTGACACATGGCTCTTATTCGAGCCTCTAGAATATGACAATATTCAGGGCTTAGTAAAGTGGGCTCATCATTTGTAGCCCAAATTAATGGACTAACCTAATAAATATTGGACCTTATTTAAATCCATACCTATTTGGACTAAAATAATTAATCCGTAATATTTATTCGGGACTAATATATTTTAAATTTAATATAATCTGAATTTTGTATGAATTTAAATTTAATAAAATTGCATCGCCCGTAAACGGCATTAATGTTTCACTGTTGCTGAATTAATCTACAATTAAATGGCAACTTCAAATTCTATATTGTTAGGCAGTATATGGATATGAGATATTTAAGCTAAACAATTTAGTATGTATAGTAGATTCATGTTTTCAGTATGTGAATTCCATATTGATAAATTAGAAAAGATAATAGATTCATAGTACAATGAACTTGCGATTTATTGGAATCACATGTGTAATACATATCTATT
>NW_025831345.1:824123-835356 GCF_002878395.1 Capsicum annuum | reverse complement strand
AATAGATATGTATTACACATGTGATTCCAATAAATCGCAAGTTCATTATACTATGAATCTATTATCTTTTCAAATTTCTCAATATGGAATTCACATAATGAAAACATGAATCTACTATACATACTAAATTGTTTAGCTTAAATATCTCATATCCATATACTGCCTAACAATATAGAATTTGAAGTTGCCATTTAATTGTAGATTAATTAAGCAATAGTGAAACATTAATGCCGTTTACGGGCGATGCAATTTTATTAAATTTAAATTCATACAAAATTCATATTATATTAAATTCAAAATATATTAGTCCCGAATAAATATTACGGATTAAATATTTTAGTCCAAATAGGTATGGATGTAAATAAGGTCCAATATTTATTGGGTTAGTCCATTAGTTTGGGCTACAAATGATGAGCCCACTTTACTAAGCCCAGAATATTGTCATATTCTAGAGGCCCAAATAAGAGCCATGTGTCAAATAAGGTGGCATGCCAAGTCAAGTGAAGGAGCCAATAGGACCGTACCATAAGTAAAACTGATGCAGCAGGCCCATGAAATAAAAACCCATAAAAGGCACCATATCACTTAAATCTAATTGGTCAAAGGAAGTCCATATTCATCATGACTCTTTCTTTCCTACAATTATAAATAGGGTCCTCATAATTTAGAAAAAGGGATCCCCAGAATTCTAACAGCTAGCAAGAGAAAGTTTGTGGATCAAACACCGTAATTTCTCCAAAAGCTCAAGCATCCAAATCGAGTTCATGAAGATTCAAGATCAAGACTGCAATATTCAAGAACAAAGTCAAAATCCCTTGAATTCAAGCACAAGTCAAGATCAAGTCTTTCAAGTCCACCAAATCAAGTTTAAATTCAAGATCAAGCTTTGAACCCTAAAATTTATATTTGAAAACGCAAATCAGAAAATTCATAGAGATTGTAACACTCATATTGAAATCAATAAATTGATTGTTGTAATATATTTTTCTTGTCTCAATATTTATTTATTTTTGGCTTTGAGAATTTTATTGTCTAATAAATTCTGGCACACCCAGTGGGACAATCTCTACCTTCTCATCTCAACTTTTCTAACTGTAAAGTTCAACAGTACTGAAATGGCTTTCAAGAAGGTCAACTCTCAATTAACTGCTCCAAGGCTACTGACTCAAAGTTCTCTGCTGAAGTAGAAAGTATCCTTAGTGTTAATTTCAGAAGCTTAGGAGTTGTTACAAGGAGCAAGGCAGGGTTTAATTGTCCAGTGTCATCCGCACCAACTCTAATTTTTGGACTTCAACCCGAAAAGGAATGAAGTGCAATACAAATACTTCAGAAGGAGAAAGCAGTGTCACAAAATAACTTAAGAAGACTCTGGCTCTACTCGAGCATTCCGATTCTAAATAATCTGGTGCGAAGAGCGATGGTCGTTCAATAAATGCATCATTTTCACTTACATCACATAAGATGAGCACTTTGAAGATCAACTTATATGATAATCCGTGTTATTCTCCAATATCTCCGGCCATCATGCAAGCAATGGTAACTGATGCCTCGCCTCTGGAGGATCAACTTACAAATTTGACAAAGGTAATTGAAGGCCTGACCAACTATGTGCAGAATTAAGAGGTTAGGATTAAAAAGATAGTGGATAGGGTGGAAGGCTTGATAGACAGAGAATCTAGCTATGCACCTATAACACCTCAATTTACTGAACCAGAATACTACATGGGCTTATGACCCTGAAGGACCACAAGCTAACCTATGACTGATAGTTGTACCTGTACACTGCAATATATTACATAATAATGCAGAAAAACATGAACTAAAGGCCATAAGGTTCAACTGAATAAAATATCTAACAAACGTAATATCCATATGGGTGGAAAATACCCAAAAACAACTAAAGTCTAAATTAAATCTGAACTCCTCTAAATACTGTTTGAGTAAGTAGTTAAAGAAATATGTCTCCAACTAACTTCATCTAGAAAAACTGAACTAAAATAATAAATAAAATAAAATAATATCATCCTCAAATTGATGAGGACTCACTATAACTCTACAACTAGAATGCTACTACTAATCTCGAACACGTGCCTCTGAACCTAAGGTGTAACATAAGAGAAAGCACCATATCGTAAATATGTCAGTACTTCTGAATGTACTAAGTATACAAGTGAGGTAGGTTAAATGCAAAGGGTTATATACATGAACAACACTGACTAATATGAACGTGAGAATACATACATGTATAAGCAACTATAACTGAACTCGTGGTGATTCTGACTACTAAGTTTGAATACTGATGACATGACTATATTGATACTGAGATACTGAATAGATAAATGACTACTTTTCACAGTTCGAATTATAAAGAACTGGTTTGATTGACTGTGTCTAACAGTCCTGAAACTGAATACTAATAACATAAGCTATGAAAACTAACATAACTGATATAACTGTAATGATCGACAAGATCGATATAACTAATACTGAGCAACTATATTTAACAATCTGAGTTCTGATGGAACTATTTGAGTTCTATTCTATATGAAGTAATTGAATTTGACATCAGTCCTATCTAGCGGGTGATCTTTAAATTTGATGATTCTGATAATGTTTAACTATAGTTGAGATCAGTCTTGTCTAATGGGTGATCTTGAAGTCTATTTATAATGATAAGGATTGACTGTCTCTAATAGTACTAAATTTGTACTACTGAACTGAGTTGACTGTATCTGACAGTCCTGAATCTGTAACTGAAATTGTGGGATGTATTCATCTAACTGACATGCCCCATGCTAAGTTTAATGGGGTCTAATCTCTGCCCCAACTAGAAAAGTGTCAGTACCGTGCCACCTATAAAGATAACTGATACGGAGTCAGCCCTAATATAGTGGGTGACTCCTGGGATCAGTCCTATGCATATAAATGTGCTAATGGGTGACCCCTGAGTATGCCAGTCCTATCTAACAGGTGATATCTCGTACCTATACTGGCTAAGTAGTTCTGGAACTTAGGGATTGCTTCTATGGATCTCCGTCTTTTCTAGCGGTTGAGTCCCCATCCATAGGCTCACTCAGTGCTGAATCCTACTCCCATCTGAATAACACTGAACTAGATAACTGAGCTAAACTAAATAAGTGAACTAAACTGATTATCCAAACTGATACTGATTAACTGAACTGATACTAGTGGTATTGTTTAGCGGAGCTAAACTAAGTTTACTGAGTTCCCTTGCCTAAAGAAACGTAATGAGTTCTGAGGACTAACTGAGAGTACTAAAATTACTGACATTACTAGGAATACTGTTGTTACTGAGATCACTGAGATTACTGAGTACTGAGGTTACTGAACTACTGAGACTACTTAGATTTCTGAGTTTTCCTGAGTTACATGACTAACTGAATTCTATAGACCATGGCTTGACTGAGAGTATCATGATAACATGACATGGCAATAGGCACACAACTATATTATTTCAGGTAAAAGTACCCCCAGGACTCGATGGAAGGAAAATGACACACATGACTGACTTGATCATAAGAATATAGTCCATAATTCACCATATCATAAGTAAGGGATTTCATACTACACTTGGTTCTCAGCATCTTATACATGAAAGGAGATGTGCACAACATGTATATACTCGCGTTGCTTCAATATTATACTTATTCCATTTCACAACAATAACATACAACAATAACGTGGAGCTCATGTGGAATCATAAAAAATAGAACATGGGCTTGTCATTTAAGCACTATTAAGTCATAAAAACATAGATTCTATCATTCTAGGCATTTTATCAAACACCTTACATGCACAACTTTGGGCATAGGTGTACTTATCAATTTGACAATCCTAATCCATCAAAAATTCATGGGTTCCAACGGACCTACTTACATGCTTTATGAAAAATACATCAAGATACAACCTTGAATCAAAACAACAATCATCAACATGATTATGGCCATAACACAATAAGGAAATCATAATTTATAATTTAAAAAATGATTCTTGAGCTTTATGGATGAAAGGGATCCATGGATGAACACTACGCATACCTTAAAGCTTGATCTTGAAAGAGATCTAATGTTTCTTGAAGGTTCTTGAAGAAATGCTTAGGCTTGTTCTTGAGTTTTCTTGACTAGGGTTTAATCCTTTTGGGAGAGAATATTCTTGTTCTTGAGGATATGATCTTGAGAGAAAACCCTAATCTTGTGGATGAGAGTGTATGAGAGATCTTTTTGAGATGTTTAACTAAAGAGAATGAAAAATGATACGCTCCTTGAGGGTTATAAGTCGTGGGAAGTAAAGGAAAAGACCAAAATACCCTTACAAAAATATCCCTCAATTGCTGGAAAAAAATAGCTGACGACATTCGTGACAAGCCATCATAGTGGTGATAGGTTTTTTTGAATTGTCATCATAAAAAGGTGAAATTTTGGCTTTTTGGTTAAGGTTGACGACATTGGTGATAGGCCTTCACGGGCATGATGGCTTCTCATAAAATATTGTCATTGGGGGTGAAAATCTTCACTGGGCTGACGACATTGGTGATAGGCCATCACGGGCATGACAACTTATCATGAATGTCGTCACTCAATTTCCCAGCCTGACATGTCGGAGTAAAATGGGCATAATTCCTTGCTCCAATATCGGATTTAGGAAAAATTGGTATAGTTGGAAAGCTAATTCAATTATATATGTTTTGATAGTTCATGAACTAAAAAATTTGTATGATAACAAGATATATTCTCATTCGAAGTTGACTATAGAAATATCCTTTGCAAGAATTCAATCGGTAAAGAATGTTTTGATTCGTCTGATAGCTGGGAGTTATTTGAAGACTTAATATACATGTAACTTGATCATAAAAATATAAAAGAATCATGATGTACTATGCATGATCTTGAAACATGGTGCTAATATTGGTTTGTATTTTTTGGGGTATTACAACACCGAAAAAAGATTCATATGTTTATGAGATAGAAAATACAGTAAAACAAATACCACCAACTAAAGAGGTGCAAGTTTTTGCTGAATGAATGATACCGATAGGTAAATTGAGAAAATTTATTAAAGGGAACCTCAAAGACAAGTATGATGTTGTCACCAAGTCTTTCTTTACGTATGCCAAGCCCTACACTACGAGAATAGATAGCCTCGAAATGCCTGCCGGCTATCAACCCCTCAAATTTTAACAATTTGAGGGAAAAGAAAATCCAAAACAACATGTCACACACTTTATTGAGACATGTAATAATGCTAGAACTTATGGTGACTATCTTGTCAAATAGTTGGTTCGTTCCCTAAAGAGAAATGCCTTTGATTGGTATACAAACCTCGAGCCTAACTCCATTGATAGTTGGGAGCAATTGGAACATGAGTTCTTAAATTAGTTCTATAGCATAAGGCGTACAGTGAGCATGATAGAGCTCATAAATAGTCGGCAAAGAAATGATGAACCAGTCATCGACTTTATCAATTGATGGAGAAATATGAGTCTAAACTGCAAAGATAGGCTCAGTGAAGCTTCTACAATTGACATGTGCGTCCAAGGAATGCACTGAGGTCTTCTCTATATCTTGCAAGGAACTAGACCAAAATCTTTTAAAGATTTAGCTACTCGTGATCACGACATGGAGTTGAGCATGTCTTTTGCTGGAAATGAAGGAGTGCCTATTCATGACCCTCAAAGGGGAAAGGAAAAGTAGGAACCCAAAACAAGGGGCAAGTTTGTTCCCAAAAATAAAAACTAGGAGTCCATGAAAGTTTATGCTTCTCCTATGAAGGTCAATAGAAAGGTAAGCAAGAAGTAAAGTGCAAAGACGACTTCTGAAGCACGTCAAAATTAGAAAAGTTTGAAGGAGATGAAAGAAAAGGAATATCCCTTCCTTGATTCTGATGTTGCTGAGATTTTCAATGAACTCCTTGAGCATAAGCTCATTGAACTCCCAGAGATGAAGCATCCCAATGAAGCTGGAAGGACCAATGACCCTAATTATTGCATATATCATAGGCTCGTAAGTCATCCTCTAGAAAGGTGCTTTATTTTTAAAGATAAAGTCATGCAACTGGAAAAAGAAAAAAAGATCTTCTTCGACGATGAGATGGACAGTTCTCATTAAATCTCTATTACTTTTGTCTCACTCCACCCTATCCAAATATGTGTCGAAGATTATAATAAGAAAAGATTAGAGCCTGACAGGTCTTTAGTTGATGAAAGCAATGATGAAGGTTGGACTCTAGTGATGAGGCACAGACGCAGAAGGATGAGTCTGCGAAAGGAGTCATCTGAGCAGCTAACTAAAAGGAGAATGGTAAAGAAACCAAGGAAATAGAAGTTGGTTGAATCCCAAAGAAGACAAGGGTGACAGAGCTTCACCACCAAAAACCTTGGCATCTAATGACTTTAGAGGAATTCTTACCGAGTTGGTTTTGCGTAAAGACTAACCAAGTCAACCTTGAGGCATCTTGTTTCAATACCGCCAAAGAGGGGGCAAAGGGTGAGAATCTGCCTATAGAGGTTCCTTCACCTTCTGAAAAATTTGCTGATACTCTTGGCGAGGAGGCACATGTGTGTAATACAAAAATCACATTCACAAATAATGATCTTTTGCTTGGTGAGGACCTACATAGTCATCCTTTATATATGGTTGGTAAAATTCTAGGAAAGAAGATTAATATTGATAGATGAGGGGTCTGGAGTCAACATTCTGCCTATCCGTACGATAAAAGAACTTGGTATCACTACTAGAAAACTGGACAAAAGCCGTATAGTAATCCAAGGATTCAATTAAGGGGGCCAGAGGGCCATGGGATGTATCAAGTTGGGGATTCATATGGATGATTTTCAATCAAACCCATTAATGTATGTGATCGATACCAAAACTTTAAACAGTTTATTGCTTGGTATGCATTGGGTGCACGAGAACAAAATTATCTAATCCTATTACTATTAATTCTTGAAGTATCTTGAAGGCCGAGTGGAAAGAAAGATAGTTGTTGATGATAAGCCATATACTAAAGCTGAGTCATATTTTGTCGATGTGAAATTCTACTGAAAAATTATATTGTGGATGAGAAAAGGGTTGAAGATATCACCAAGACCAAGTGTGACGATCTTTTATCTAAGAAGGTCGCGGTGACTATCAAAAAAGTTGCCACCAAAAAGCCTATCTCCACTTCAAATAAAGAAGGTATCGCTTCTATGAAAAAAGGCAACTCCTGTTCTTCGTTACGTACCGAAGGTAAGGAAAGAGAAAGATAACCAATTGAATTCCTAAGATAATGTGATAAAGGGGCTAAATTTACTTATCAAGAAGATTGATGCAATAAATCCATCCTCAAGACTTATGGAAGAGTCTGTGGCTCAAAATCTTCCATAAGATATGACACTCCCTACAAAATATATGAAGGATGTCTTTAATCCAATTACATATAGGCTATTTGTAAAGGCTGGATACAATCTAAATGAACCATCAAGGTTGGAAAAACTTCCATTGGAAGGTACGACCAGATAGTCATGTTAAGGACTAGGATATACGCAGCCACTTCTAATTTGCATCTCCATAAGAAGGGCGGTTAGCAACAATATCACTGTAGAAGAAGAGTTCACTGCATCCAACAAAAGGGCTTCTGTCTTTGATGAACTTGGAGAATCAACTGCAAGAAATTTTGTGTTTGAAAGGTTATGACCTCTAAATAAGAGGAAAAGCAAAAAGTGTAAGAAGAGTCGTCAAAGCAAGATGATGCACTCTTCACTTAAAATACAAAAAGATTTCCAAAGTTTGATTTCGTCTAGAACGAAGCAACAGACGAAACTAGTATTTTCATGCAACAAGGTATTAAAAGCTATGGTGTATACCAAGGAACATGAGGAAGATAAAGAAAGTGTTGGCTCCTTATATCATGTTGCAATCCAAAATAAGAATGAGGTCTCATCTCAAATGAAGGTTGATAAAGAGATGGAAGATACTTTTTGGTTTTACCACATATCCATCAATGATGATGATCCTCAAGAGGAGAAAAATGCTGGAGATGCTCCATCTCAACTTGAAGAAGGAGTAAAGGACATAATAAATCCCTTGAAGGAAGTTAATCTTAGAACTAATAAAGACCAAGACTAAGTTACCTGAGTGTATTTATAAAAGTAGAGGAGGGAGTGCCTTATATGGAAATACTCAAAGAATATATAGATGTCTTTACTTGGAGCTAAAAGGAAATGCCTGGCTTAGATCCAAAAGTAAAAGTCCATCAATTGGTGGTCAAGAATGGTGCTTGTCCTGTTAAGCAAGCCCAAAGGTGCTTTAGGCTAGAGTTGGTTCCTTTTATGGAAAGTGAAGTTAATAAACTCACTAAAGTGGGCTTTATTCGTGAAGCCAAATATCCCGCATGGCTTTCAAGTATTGTTCTAGTATGGAAGAAGAATGGCCAAATTTGAGTTTGTGTTGACTTTCAGGATCTTAACAATGCCTGCCCTAACAATGCCTGCCCTAACAATGCCTGCCCTAAGGCCAAATATACCAGAGTTGATAATTAATGCCACCACTAGTTATGAGGCCATGTCCTTTATGGATGGTTTATCCGACTACAATTAAATTTGTATGGCGCCAAAGGAAGAAGAACTTAATGTATTTCGTATGCCCAAAGTATTTATTACTATAAGGTGATGCCTTTTGCTTTGAAAAATTATGGTGCCACTTATCAAAGGGCTATACAGAACATCTTTGATGGCCTACTCCATAAAAATGTTGAATGTTATGTGGATGATCTAGTGGTGAAGTCAAGAAAGAGAGACGACCAATTAAAAGACCTAAGAATGGTATTCGAATTACACCGAAGATATCAACTTAGGATGAATCCATTGAAGTTTGCCTTGGAGTTACTTATGGAAAGTTTCTTGGCTTTATTGTACGACACCGAGGAATTAAAATTGATCAAGACAAGGTCCATGCGATTTTAAAGATGCCCGAGCATCAAAATATTCATGAGTTAAAAAGCCTTCAGGGAAAGGCTAGCATATTTAAGGAGGTTCATCTCAAACCTGGCCGAAAAATGTCAACAATTTAGTCGTCTCATGAAGAAAGACACTCCCTTCGAATGGGACAAAGCTTGTAGTAATGCCTTGGAGAGTATCAAATCATACTTAATGAAGCCACCAGTTCTTGCGGCACCCATACCTTGGAAACTATTGATACTCTACATCGCGGCACAAGAGAGGTCAGTTGGAGCACTACTGGCTCAAGAAAATAGTAAAGGCAAGGAAATCACTCTTTACTATTTAACTAGAATGATGACGCCGAATGAACTAAAGTATTTTCCAATTAAAAAGTTATGTTTGGCATTAGCCTTCTCGATTCAATAGATGAAGCACTACTTTCAGGATCATGTTGTCCGGCTTGTCTCTAGGGCAAATTCTATCAAGTTTGTAAAATCAAAACTAGTCCTTAGTGACCGACTTGCATGATGGTACCTTCAATTTCAATAGTTTGAGATCGTGTATGTTCTTCAAAAGGCTGTAAAGGGACGAACATTGGCTGACTTCTTCGTACACCACCTGATACCTGTTGATTAGGAACTAAGTGATGAAATTCCTAATGAAGATATAATGTATTGAAGCAAGACCCCCATAGAAAATGTACTTTGATGGTTCTTCACATTGAGATGGAGCTGGTGCCGGTATGGTGTTTTTCACTCAATGAGAAGAGGTCATCCCATACTCTTTTACACTTACAAACCGTTGCTCAAATAATATCACTGAATATCAAACTTTAATACTTGGACTTGAGATGGTAGTAGACATGAAACAACTACAATTACCAGTCTTTGGTGACTCCCAACAAGTGATCAAACAGATTTTGGGAAGCTATAAAGTAAAAAAGCCTAAGCTACAACTATATGGGGTGGCTTGGATAAGTAACCCTCCAACATATGCCAAGGAGAGAAAATAAGCAAGATGATGCCCTAGCTGCTCTGGCCTCAACCCTGACTCTTCTAAATCAGGCCCAAGTTACTGTCCGCCAAGAACGAGTAGTACCGTCATCAGATGAGGATGTGGAAAATAAGGTAGCATACCTTATTGTTGTGTTTGAAGCTATAAAAAAAGATTTACTACAACTTATCATTGATTACTTATGTTATGTGATACTTCCAGAAGATCCAAGGAGAAAGATTGACATTCGTTGTCGTGTACCTCGCTTCCTTTAATACAAAGACACACTGTATAGAAGATCATTTGAAGGAGTACTCTTACGGTGTTTGGGAGAGAACGAAGCAATTCAATCTTTGCAAGAAGCACACTTGCGAGTTTGTGGATCACATCAGTCTGGATCGTAGCTCCATTTTTACATTAAAAGGATGGGATATTATTGGCCAACGATGGTGAAATATTGCTTGGACTATGCTAGAAGATGCAAATCTTGCCAAATCCATATTAACTTACTTTTGGAGTTAAAGCAGTCCTGGCATTTGAGCGTCAAATACTTTTTTTAAGATTGCTCTTCAAGAAGGGCATATCGATGAAGAAAATGCTAAGTTGTGTCTTGCGAAGTTACAAGCTCTTGATGAGAAAAGGCTGGAAGCTCAACAAAATCTTGAATATTACCAAGCCCGCCTAGCTCGTTCTTTCAACAAAAGAGTTCTCTTAAGGTGCGTCTAAGTTGGAGATAAAGTCCTTACAGTAAGAACGCCCATTATCACTTCTCATAAGTCTGAGGGTAAATCTACCCCAAAGTGGGATAGACCATATCTTGTGCTAGAGGCATATTCAAATGGTTCTTACAAGCATTTTGATACAGATGGCGTGAGGATTGTCCCCATCAATGCCAAGTTCTTAAAGAAGTACTATCCTTAAATAAAGATAACACTCTTTAAGGTACGAGTATAAACTGCATGTACACTCCTTAAGGCACGAGCATAAACTGCATGTACACTCCTAAAGGGACGAGTGTAAACTGCATGTACACTATTTAAGGCACGAGTATAAATTGCATGTACACTCTTTAAGGCAAGAGTATAAATATCATGTCCACTCCTAGCCCGTAAGAGTATAAACTGTGTACGGCTTAAAAAAAAAATGAAAGTCCACTAGGTTGAAAACCTCGAAAGAGGCGGCCTGGGCAAAATTTAGGACACTAGAAAAAAATACTTACCCAGAATTACGTTGTGACTTGATCCTCATTACTGAGGTATGTAGGCACTTGGAATTTTAATTTGAGTTCAGTTGCACGAGTTT
>NW_025831345.1:823737-824023 GCF_002878395.1 Capsicum annuum | reverse complement strand
GGGATATGGAATACCAAAGTTCTCCAAGCCTACAACTAAAAGGATCTAAAAATCTACATGTCTTAAGGTGGATAAGATTTGTTCATTTTCACCTTAAGTAGGCCTATAATGAGTTTATCCTTAAGGGATATTTAAATTTTCATGCCTTAAGGTGGACAAAATTTATCCCTTTGCACCTTAAGTTAGCCTCTCGCAGGTTTATCCTTAAAAGGATCTCAAAATTTAAATTCGTTAAGGTAGACAAGATTTGTTCATTTTCACCTTAAGCGGGCCTCTAATGAGTTTA
>NW_025831345.1:749375-823637 GCF_002878395.1 Capsicum annuum | reverse complement strand
AGCAGGTTTATTCTTAAAAGGATCTCAAAATTTAAATTCCTTAAGGTGGACAAGTTTGTTCATTTTCACCTTAAGCGGGCCTCTAACGAGTTTATCCTTAAAGGATATTGAAATTTCCATGCCTTAAGGCGGACAAGATTCGTCCCTTTGTACCTTAAGCTGACGTATTATGGGTTTATCCTTAAAGGGTATCAAAATTTTCATGCCTTAAGGTGGACAAGATTTGTCCCTTTGCACCTTAAGTTGGCCTCTCGTGGGTTTATCCTTAAAAGCATCTCAAAATTTCTATGCCTTAAGGTGGACAAAATTTGTCCCTTTGCACCTTAAGCTATCCTCTCGCGGGTTTATCCTTACAAGGATCTCAAAAGTTCCATGCCTTAAGGTGGAAAAAATTTACCCCTTTGCACCTTAAGCTGGCCTCTCGCGGGTTTATCCTTAAAAGGATCTCAAAATTTCCATGCCTTAAGGTGGACAAAATTTGTCCTTTTGCATCTTAAGCTGGCATCTTACGTGTTTATACTTAAATGGATATAAAAAATTTCATGCCTTAAGGTGGACAAAATTTGTCCCTTTGCACCTTAGGCCGGCCTCTCGCGGGTTTATCCTTGAAAGGATATAAAATTTTCATGCCTTAAGGTGGACAAAAATTTGTCCTTTTGCACCTTAAGCTGACCATTGGAAAGGGTCATTCTTAAAGAATACCATTGCATAAGAGCATCAAGTGAAAGGGCCCATACTTAAAGAAAACCATTCCATAAGTGCATCGATGAAAGAGCCCATACTTAGAGAAGTTCATCGCATAAATACATTGGTGAAAGGGCCCATACTTAAAGAAAACCATGCTTTCTTCAAGAAAATTATTTTGGTCATAAGGTGACAGAGGCAAATTTAAATTCTTACCACCTTAAGCTAGCCAATTATGCGTAATTCTTTTGGTTTTAAGGTGACAGAGACAAAGTTAAACTCTTACCACCTTAAGCCGGCCAATTATGCGTAAGTCTTTCGGTCTTAAGGTGATAGAGTCAAAGTTAAAATCTTACCACCTTAAGCCGGCCAATGGTTACAAATAGCATATTTGTTTCAACCTTGCAAAAAATAAGGAGGAAACAAGAAGAAAGTAAAAACACAAATAGAAAGGATATTACCTGTCAGAGCGTTGCGATCTTAAAAATTATATATCAGCAACTTGGATTGAGACAAGATTCCTTGATGAGAATAAAACCCTCAAAATCTACTTTGAGTTAATCAAATCTCCCTTTGGTGGTGATGGTGCCACATCACGATATAAAATATTTGGGGAAATAATGCACATCTGGAATCCTCTATCAGATAGCATAAATTTTTTTTTTTTTTTTTTTTTTTTTTTTTTTTTTTTTTTTTTAAAAATCCAAATCTGGTATATTTTATACATGCATTTTTCCTACATCTGTAGGATCAAGTGTATCATAATTTCGATACTCTCACATTGAGATATAATTTTTTTGTGATATCGCGTAAATCTGAAATTGTTGATGCATCAAAACTCAATGTTGATTTCAAGATAACACCTGAAAATATCTCATGTGTATTAAATTATGAATTTTGGATATGTTATAGATATTTGTATCTAGTTTTATAAGAATTAAGCGACTTATGATTTCACCTTCCTACTTTAAGATATGAAAGTTTTAGTAAAGACGCGCAGATCTGAAATTTTAAGCATGATAAAATTTAGGGATAACTTAAAAAAAAATTATCGAGATTTATATTGAAGGAATTTAAAGTTGAATTTTGGATATGTTATATATATGAAAGTCTAGTTTCTGTAATATCAAACGGTTCATAATTTTGATATTCCTACAATTAGATATGAATTTTCTACCACTAACATGTTGTGCTGAAAAAAAAGTAACGAAAATAAGAGAAAAGTAAGAGGGAAAGAAATTATCTCAATATTGTTGATAGCTTGAAGACCCCAACATTGATATTAAAAAAGTGGGGAAACTACCTCCTTTTATATAGTTGTAGGATGGATGTTTTCTTCTCCAATATAAATTTAGATTTGAATAACTTTCATCTTCAAATTCAAATTGGAGATTGTTTCTTTCTCCAATATAAATTCAGATTGGGATAGCTTCCATCTCAACATTTAAATTGGACATTATTTGCTTTTCCCATACAAATTCAAATTGGAGGTTATTTCCTTCTCCCATACAAATTTAAATTGGAGGTTGATTTCCTTCTTCCATACAAATTCAAATTGGAGTAGGGCTGTGCAAAAATTAAACCAATAAAAATGTTATTGGGTTATTGATATTGGGTTATTGGGTTAACAATTTTTTATTGGTTTTATAAAAAAATTTATTGGATAAACGATTTGATTTTGGTTTTAGCTTATTGGGTTATCGGTTAAACTGATAACCTAATAAGGATACACTAAGTTATTGTTTTACTCTTATCTGTGTTACATATATATAAATATTTATATTACATATATATATATATATATATATATATATACACACACACACACACACACATACACACACACTACTTATTCACAATTCAGAGATTCGCAAAGTATTAACCTATTAAGAGCAACAAAGGCACAATACAAAGCTCGGGTATTGTCATATTGGAAAGCTTGAAGCATTTAGTAGCTTCCAACAATAAGGATTCAGTTTTTTTTTCAAACTAACATTCAGTTCAAGTTTGAATATTCTTGTAAACTAAAACGCATTGCATATGAGTTTGGCGGCAACTATGATTTCATTTTTTTACTTTAGTTGTTACTATTTTTATTTTATGAGTATTTTCTTATTGATTAAATCGAAAATTGAACCGTTAAGCACCAAAAATCGATAAGAAAATATCTTATTGGTTGGTTTTTAATTTTGCATATTTAAAAATCAAAAACCGATAAACCGAATCAATAACACATAAAACCAAATCGAACCGAGCGATGCACACCCCTAAATTGGAGGTTGTTTCATTCTCCCACACAAATTGGAGGTTGTTTCCTTCTCCAATCTAAGTTTAAATCGGAAAATTTTTATTCCTGGTTAAGTAAGGTAATGAAAAAGTCTTCCCAAACTGTTTGAAATTGGATATATGCCTCACCAACGAGTCTTAAGTATAGAGATTCATGAAAAAAAATAAGTGAGCTTTGAGAGACAATGTCAATACGGTTTGACTTTAAAGTTTTTGAATGAGGTGTTCTTAGGTATGGAAAATCGTTGAAGCACGAAGGAAACATGTTTAAATGTTTATTAAATGTTTCGACTAGTCTTGAAGTAGGGGGCATTTGTGGGCGATGCAATTTTATTAAATTTAAATCTGTACAAAATTTGGATTATATTAAATTAAAAATATATTAGTCCCGAATAAATATTACGGATTAATATAATTGAATAAATTATTTAAGTCCAAATAGGTGTGGATTTAAATAAGGCCCAATATTTATTGGGTTAGTCCATTTATTTGGGCTACAAATGATGAGCCACTTTACTAGGCCCAAAATATTGTCATATTCTAGAGGTCCAAATAAGCGCCACGTGTCAAATGACGTGGCATGCCAAGTCTAGTGAAGGAGCTAATAGGACCGTGCCATGTGTCAAACTGATGCAGAAGGCCTATTAAATAAAAGCACATAAAAGGCGCCACATTACTTAAATTTGATTGGTCAAAGAAAGTCCATATTCATCATGGCTCTTCCTTTCCTACAACTATAAATAGGGGCCTCATAATTCAAAAAAAGGGACCCCCAGAATTCTAACAAGTAGCAAGAGAAAGCTCGTGAATTAAACGCCGCAACTTCTCCAAAAGCTCAAGCATCCAAATTAAGTTCATCAAGATTCAAGATTAAGACCGCAAGATTCAAGAAGAAGCTCTAAAGCACTTGAGTTCAAGCACAAGTCAAGATCAAGTCTCTCAAGTCCACCAAATCAAGTTCAAATTCAAGATCAAGCTTTAAGCTCTTGAATTTATATTTGAAAAGGCGAATCAGAGAATTCATAGAGATTGTAACACTCGCATTGAAATCAATAAATTGATTGTTGCAGTATATTTTTCTTGTCTCGGTTATTTATCTATTTTTGACTTTGAGAATTTTTACTGTCCAACACCATTCTATAGGATAATTTTTTATTCAAGTCAGCAAAAGTCATAATATTTGACAGCATTTAAAAGTATGCCAAATTCATTAAATACATAACAAGGGTTGTATATTGGAAAATGATTACTTTAAAAAATCAGGCTTTGATACCACATTTAAGGATTTAACATACTGTAAAAAAATAAATAATCTAACAAGAAATTCTACCAATTAATTAGAGTTGTAGAACTATATGATTTTCACATTAACTTAATCCAACCAGAGGCGGATCGAGGATTTCAAATTTGTAAGTTCTTAATAAAACAAATAAAGCTAGAAAAAATTAAATGGAACCTTCATAGGGGTTCGAACTTACGGCTAGCAGTAGCATGGCACACATCTCAAGTGTGTCCCTCCTATCACCGAGCTATCCCATTACTTTGTTATGGGTTCCCACCTATTAATATTTAAATTATTGAGAATTTTTGTAATGTAATTATAAGTCTTACAGTAGCGGAAAACCCAACCTGCTACCCTAGGTCCGCCCCTAAGTCCAACAATTATTAAGTCAAGATAGTATACCTTAATAAAAAAAAAGGCAGTCTGATGTACTAAAGTTACCGCTTGTGCGATGTCCGAGGAAGGGCTCTACCACAAGGGTGTATCGTACGTAGTCTTACCTTGCATCTCTGCTAGAGGATGTTTTCAAGGTTTGAGCCCGTGACCTCCGTCATGATATCTTGTTGACTAGGGAGCGGAAATTTGCTTCTTAATTTCTCTTGTTCTATTTATTAGAAACTCTTTTCTCTCACTTTTTCTTTACAAGTCTTTAAGAATGATATTAATGGAATATACTTATTCTCCTTTAAAAGGCAGCGAGTGAAGACCCAAAAATGAAAACGTAGTGGGGAGTTGCACATCCTTTTAACTATTTCCATCAGATAGAAAAAAACAAAGGAGTTACGCTATAAATTAACTTCTCCATAACATCCAATTAATTTAGCGGCTTTATTTATTATTGGTTAAAATTTTTGACTTTATAACGTGGGTCGTAACTTGCATAAAAAAATCAATTTAAGCATGCAATTCGGTCTGGACAATACAATTACATTTTCTCTTTATGGTTCATTAAAAAAAAAGAACATT
Source organism: Capsicum annuum (assembly GCF_002878395.1). Taxonomy (NCBI): domain Eukaryota; kingdom Viridiplantae; phylum Streptophyta; class Magnoliopsida; order Solanales; family Solanaceae; genus Capsicum; species Capsicum annuum. The sequence continues at coordinate 818,419 of NW_025831345.1, read as the reverse complement.
TGTTGAAGTATTTTGCCCTCGACTGCAAGCTTTAGCAAGGCAGCAAATGCTTGTCTCTTTTACATCCTAGTATATCGAAACGAAAAGTAGAAAAAGTACTATGACGGACAGGTAGAAAAAAATTGTATTATTCTTGAGCAAGGAAGTAGCTTTTAACATAATGGATCATATTAGGTACTACAAAATCATGCAGGTGATGATGGCCTATACCAATTGTGATAGTGGCCAGCGGGAGAGGAGGATATACACATTAAATCAAGACAAGAAGGTGCTGCTTTCCTTCTTGGTGTAAACTTAATTGCTATTCTTGACGCCTATGTGTATATTTGTTTGGTAAATTTGCTTATAGTATCAAAACATCTACCACTTCTGCAACAACCATTTAGTCCCATTTCAATTTCTTTTAGTGGAACACACACGGACGCATATATATTGAAAAGCAATAGTTAATTAAATACAAGTACTGATATCGTAATCTCATAACCGTGTAATTCCATGATATGAACTATGAAACAATATTAGTACGATCTCACTATGAAAACCAGTTGAATTTAAAAGGTCATATGAGTATGTAAAACTTTTTTATATTATCGGTGTAAGGAGCATATGATAAGTATGTTGTTCTAACCTATATTGCTATATGTATGCAGCCTATGATTAGATAAACATTTACATGGTCCTGTTAAGCTAACCTACACTTGTAGATAAATCTTCCGGGTAAGCTTGATATAATCACATGGAAAGTAATGTATAATAACCTTATTATAGCCAGTTATACTAATCAGTGATCCTACAAAACATATTTACATTTATTAGTATACATTAATAGGAGTAACTAGTAAAGTTGATGCCATGTGATTAGGATGTCACGAGTTCAAAACCGCCTCTGGCAAAAATGCAATGTAAGACTGCGTACAATACACTCTAGTGATGGAGCCCTTCCTCCGGACTCTACGCATAACGGGAGCTTTAGTGCACCGGACTTCTCTTTTAGTATACATATATTACTTATTATATTTTTTCTTCAATTGGAAGAGACATCTACAAGAATTCTTTCATAATTTGTAATTTTTTTAGTTTCTAATATCCCAGGTAGCGTATTTAAAATAACACGATCAAAGATAATTTGATATCATACGTATTTTTAATTTAAGATAAAAAATTTAAAACACTTCATTACTTTATTAAATTTCTTACCAATAAAATTAAAAGAAAGAAATTGAAATGAATGCAATAATATTTCATAGGGCATCCGCGATTGCTCTTTTCCAGAGAACTAGATATATATAGGCATGAAACTTTTGCTTCAACCAAATATTGAGAAAAATAATTTTCAAACTATTTATTAATTGTCAATAAGTCATGCAACTCAGACTCACGTGGATATGATATTAAACCAGATATAAGCACCAATATGGTTTGTGGTTGAAATTTTGTATCCTTAACAAGAGGTCTCAAGTTCAAGTTTTGAGTATGAAAAATCAGGTTGAGAGTGATATCCTAATAATTGGCTCTTCAATGTGAAACTCAAACATGGACATCAATACGAATAGCAAAACAAAACCTCATTTAAGCAGTCGAAACTCTACCGCATAAACTTTTTTTATCCGTGTGCGCGCGCGCTCTATTTAGTGGGAATTGATTCCACCATGCACATTCTTGTCATCGATCGCCCCAATACATCTTGCACTTAGCCTTTCTGGCTTCCACCAGTTAGGTAATTTTTGTATTTTATACTGATGAGGTGCTCTCCATTCCACTCAAAAGATAATTGTGTTTTTTTTTTTTTTTTGCTTTCTCTTATTCTTGGTTATATTTATATATTATATTTCATTGACAGCCAAATTAGTTTGGTATATACTTAATTATTATTTGGTTGTTGTATACATTTATAGTCCATTATGTCAACCTGAGTATTGCAGATTATGAAACTGCTACTGAGTTATTTCCAATTATTAGGTGGTATTATGTCTTTAAGTCCACATCAAAAAGTAATTGGGGAAGGTAAGAAGTCAAGTTGAAGCAAATCTAAGGAAATAGTTTCTTGAAATATCACACATGGTGGATTGATGATTTATTTTCCTAGACTTTCTTATGTAACTTCCCATGAATCTTTTTCCAACCAGTTGATTATAATTTGGGCCATTTGATATTTTATACTAGTATATCTCTGCCATCACAGCCGACTCATATTTTCACGAGTATATGCATTATAATCATTAAAGCTATTGAATTTTTATCTGAACACGAGCATATAACAATCACTAACATCACTTTATGTACCAAAGTTTCACAAAATGAGAGATGCAAAATACTTAAAGCATTATATTCTTGGCATGCCCATTGATCTTAACAACTGAAGCGTGCAAAATATAATATGAGCACCAAGCTAGGCTGAAAAAAAATTGATTTATCATTTCTGAATTCTATAAAAGGAAGATTATTGGGTGTTGGATAAATTTTACACACACATATATATATATATATATTAAGCAAATTTCTAACTATTAATACAAGGTTTTTGCGAAAGCTACCATGAATTCTATTGATTGCGCCAAAGCTACCATGAAATCTGTTGATTAATATATCCAGAAATTGGAACTCTAGCTCAGCTCCTAGGCCCAATATTGAATTAACAAAGAATAATGAAGGTTTGCAAAGATGAGTATGCTTTAATCCTTATAAATAGCTCATGAGAAAATGATCATCTAAAATCATACTATAAGAAGACATTTCGATCCATTCCTTGCCTGAAATCAGAAATATTTAAAATTACTTACCTTTTAATGGCATTTGGTCTTAGATGTTAGTGCAGTCAAGATTTGGATTGATACAGTATCGTACTGATAATAAGGTTGAGTGGTCATGATGGGGAAGACAGGCACATGAATAACCAACTCATCATTTACCCATACATGTACAGTTCAACGAGTATGCCCCACTATGCTGGGAAGTACAGTACAATGATAGCAGATGAATTGCCTTGAATGTTTTTCGAACGGAGCACCGACAATTCTTGCGCATGAGTTAGTAATGCACGTGCCCTGCTTCTCCATCTTGATCAACACACACCTTTTTCATTCCTCAAACACAGGCTAGCAGTTCACACACACATATATATAGGGAGTTTTGAAGAGAGATGAGGGATTTAAGAGAAGAAAACAAGGGGGAACTTTAATATGCTTTGAAACAGAGATGATTGATTATTTGCTCAAGCTGGGCTCACATTTATAACCAAAGAAACAGAACTGTGGACTGATGTCCTGAAGGTTTTGTTTGGTGTAGGCGTAAAGAAGCAACTAAGAAGATTAGTTGAAAGTGGGACCTCTAAAGTTCTCTCTGTTCAGGTTGGACCACTTCACCCATCATTATGGCACATGTTGTACATTACTAACCTCGTCACTCTTCCACTATGACATATAGTAGTTGTCTATGTTTTTAGCACCTGGAAAACGCAGTGATTAACTACCTACATGTGATTTTGCTTAATAGTACATACATATCACGCAATATTAGAATTTAGATTAGCTCTGTCTTAGCTGTATAATATGTAGTAAACTTTATTGGCTAGATCACAGGAATTGAAAGGGCTGACATAAAAGTCTCAATCAACATAGTACATAGTCGTAGATGCAAATTTTAGGCATATTCCTTTCACGTTTTTTTCCGTAGGGAGGAAGGAGGGAGGGGGGGGGGGGGGGGGGGTCGAGATTTGATTTTGTAAGAAATGAGATGGGAAGAGTTTGATGAGAACAAATGTTGTGGTGATTTTACTTTTAAACGGGTCACATATTTCTATAGGTATAAGAATGTGTTATAGGACTAAAAAGAAAAGTTCAATTTTTTATTTTTTCAAATAGAAAAGCATCATTTATTTTGAAATAGACTAAACATAGAGCGCAAGTGGCAAAGTAAGGAACAAGCAAGCACCTTATTGTCGACATACTTGCGGACCATGAGGACTTTTCCGAAATTCTCTATGAAATATTGTTTAAGAGTGTTGTATATTGACGCTTACAAATCTGCGCTTTTGTCCTAATTAGGAAGAAAACCAAATGACTCCTCATATATTTTAGGGAAAGGGCCAAATTCACCCTTCTACTTAGAAAAATTCACTAAGTATACCCTTCATCATATTTTGGGGTCAAATTTACTCTCATTATCATACTTTAAGTCCAAAATTGCCCTCAATGTCAAGAAAATTTTCACTTATACCATTCCTTTTAACAGAAAAATATAGTGACCCTCCAAGTCATTTTCTGTATTTTCGCTCATTTTCGCCATTTAAATCTTTCCTATAGCTAACCAAGTCACTTGTGACTTGCTGAAACTAACAATTCGGTTATTGGGTAGTTCGTTTGGTTTATAGAGCAAATTTTCTGTTTTGAAGTATTCCTTGGTTCAAGTTGACCATCGGGAAAAAACTTTAATCAAATCATCTCGTATGCAAATTCTAATAGTTCCAACAACTTTGAAACATCGATTTTAATTTAGGTACGCCCTTGGTTCGGGTTCTAAGGCTTTTGAACTCATTTCGAGCTATTGGTCGAAAGTTAAGAAAAATGACACTAGGGCGTGGGACCCATTTTTCATCGAAACAACCTTGGATGAAAACTTTAATAGCATCATTATTTTCGTAATGTCGAATTTGAAAGGGTAGAATAGGTTTTTTTTTGTGTGTAAATGGGATTCTAGGTGAATTTTGAGGGGTTAACGAGACTCGAAAAATTCCAAGTCTCAGCTAGTGTTTGTGCTTCACTTAAGCGCCCATAAAGTCACTTAAGCGAATGCCGCTATAGCATCCTGGCGGTTGCTTAAGCAGCCTAGCATCGCCCAGCAGATATTACTTAAGCCGTCAAAGGTCTCTTAAATGGGATCTGAACTGACACCAGATACTGCTAAAGCGACACAAGGTCTCTTATGCGTTGACAACTTTAGCAGCCCAGTGTCCCCTTAAGAAGCACCATTGGACCTGGTAAGGGTATAAAAACCCCACTTAGACCAATTTTCACCATTTTTCACCCATTCTCAATTGTGTAAACCCCTAAAGAGTGTAAAAAATTTGGGAAAATCATTAGTGAGTGATTTTAAACTATTCGTTGACTTGATTAATGTATTTCTTCTTTGAATTCTTGGTAAGTTTCCTCATATTCCATAGTTGATTTCTCATGATTTCCCCAAAATCCATTAATCATTGGTGGATTTATTGTAGCACTATTAGGGCTTGAAATTCACCAATTTTAGAGGGTAAATTGTCTTTGAATATAGATGGACATTGTGTTGATTTAGAAAGTGCGATTTCGTAAATGGGTCCCTCATAGGATTTTTACCTAATTTTGGACTCGAAATACAATAGTGCAATATGAGTATTATTGTTCTACTTTTGCTGAGTAGATTGTGATTTTGATAGTGTGGCATCTCGCAGAAGATTCTTGAAAGAGGAAATCACTAGTTTAACGAATTCTTTGGGCTTTTTTTGGACGACCAGGTAGGCTAGGTTTACCTTCTTTATAGACTGAGCTAATTCTTAGTATATTTACGATATTATGCTAGATATGAGATTGAATTTAGGTATTGAAAGTATGATTGATATGATTAGTCTTATTTGACCGTTTAGGCTATCTTGAAATCATAATCTAGGAGGAATTAACCTAGTTGCTCATGTTCTAGGTCGAATTGATTTAGTTGCTTATGTTCTAGGTAAAATTGACCTTGTTTCTGATGTCTAGATAGAATTGACCTAGTTGCTCATATTTCAGGTGAAATTGACCTAGTTATTTATGTTTTAAGTGTAATTGATTTAATTGCTCGCATTTATATAAAATTGAGTTAGTTTCTCATGTTTAGATGAAATTGACTTGGTTTCTTATGATTTATGTAGAATTGTTATCTTAGGGTTAATTATGGCTTATTTAATATCTATAGGTGGATTTTGATACATTATCCTAGTCCGGGATAGAATTTGCCTAAAAATAGAATTTAGAGAATAAAAGTGGATCCTTCTGGCCATCCTTAGGCAAAGACTTGTGTTATATTTTTTAGACTTTATACCAATGTTATACCATTATTAATGATTATTTGGGGAATTTGAGGATTTTGAATACTTAATGATTATGTTAGTTTGTTATTTGAGAGTTGGTGCTAATTTCAGATAAAACCCAATGGTTTGTAAAGAATGTATATAAGTATGGGTTATTGGTATGGTTTATTTATATAGTTTGTTGATATGGTTTATTGGTATGGTTCATTGATACGGTTTATTGTTATGTGTTTTGGTTCAAATCTAACGTAAACCCTCCCAACATTTTTGTTCTAGAATTTGAACCACCATTCCTATATGTATAGACTAAACCAAATGATTTCTATGTCAAAATAAGTGTGTTAATAAATTCTATAGTGGGGGAATATTTTTGGATATGATTGAGATCATAAAGATCTCCTAACTGAAAGATGAGTTCAGAACTTTTCTTCCGATTGAGTTTTAGTAGATGTTTCAACTTGGGCCAATTTCCAATGACCATTACTCATAGAATATAATGAGTTAGGTGACCTATTATACATCAAATAAAATAAATTTGATTCTTCTAACACATCTATTTTAACTTAATCTGATATCAGATTAGAAAGTTATGTTCATTTTACATTGGAGTATCTGCCTGTCAGAATGTGATGACTAAGTTGATGAGCCATCAACCAGGTGATGACTAAGATAACGAGCTGTTAGCTACGTGACAAGCCAAAAACCCAAGTCACCAACCTTAACTAGTGTCTTGCATAATCCAGCTAGAGTTGATGATTAGGGTGATGAGACATCACCAAACAGACGACTTTTCGACAAAGTCGTCAGTTGAAGAAACCCTGCAACATTATTGTTTCCTTAAGGGTATTTTAATATTTTCCTTACCTCAAACCCTACCCCCACTACTTAAATAACCCTATAAAAGATATATACTCATTATTTATCAAATTTTGTAGGGATAATTCCCCTCTTCTATCAAGAAAAAGAAGTTAAGATTTCTTCTAAAGTTCAACTTCTAAGGATTAGAATTCATGTTTTCCTTGAAGAAATCAAGAATTTTAGGTATGTGGGGTTTGAACAAGGATACTCTTTCATCCTTGTGCCCAAAAATTCTGTTTTTGAATTGAATTTATGAGATTTCAATTAGGGTTCATACCCAATTTCCATATTTTTGAAATTATGACTTAAGTTCAGTTAGCACAAGAATTTAGCTTTACTCATGTTTTTTGCTTACATGATTGTTCTTTTGAGATGCATTTTAGTATTTTTACATGAATTCCTATGAGTTGATAAATATGCATGATTTTTTAGCATGGTTTAATAAATTTAAAATTAAATGCATATTAATTTATCATGACTCTCTCAGTTTACATAAAGTTTAGATTTACTATCTTAAATTACTATAATATGATTTAGATTTTAGTTTTGATCTTATGATCTTATACATTATATGAAATTCATGCAGATATTCATGAGTTTAATTTATTAACAGTAGCATGATTGGCTTTTAGATTTATAAACCTAAATGCTTATTTTATGGTGAATTCTATCAGTACGAGCATGCAATATATATATATATATATATATATATATATATATATATGGGATTAGTATTTAGAACTGAGATCTGAATGTAGGTTCATCATATACTATTCTTCAGAAAATACGTGCCACCATCGGCTTAGGGGCCTAGATAGAAAAGTGGCCCCCTTGCAAAATATGGGCTCAGTTTAGTTATCACTCTAGTTTAGTTCAGGTTCTTTTGATAGCAAGATTAGAACAACCCTCCTTAACGTGGGTTAGATGTTGGATCCATTCTAGCATACATGTTTTATGGGCATTATGAGAATCTCCCACAAAAATAAGTATTTTATAAACGAAGTGTAAAGACTCACAGTTTTGTTTAGAAATTGTTTTATGAGTTATTCCTTATGAGATTTCAAGTTTTTGTTTTCTCTATAATGAAGGTGAGTCTTTTTACACTTAGCCTACATGATTTGAAAGTATATCCAACTATAGTTTTACATATTCTGCAGGGGTAAAGATTTAAGAAACTAAGTGTAGTGACTCACTGAGTTTAACAAATTATTCTTTGTTATTCATGTTTTATGATATTTTAGCTTTCATTTAATTCCAGTATCTTGGTGAGTCTACTTACACTTAGCATGCTTGTTTTAAGACTGTGCATTGATTCAATTTTTACTTACTGCATTCAACCCTACTTACTTAGTACATCCCAAAAGTACTGATCATATATATGTTTGTGTGGATACATTATTTCATAATGTAGGTATCAGTCGTAGCCCACACACCATATTTAGATAATTCACAACTTTCAGCCAGCAAGTGATGAGTTCTCTTGATTCGGGGACTTGAGTTAACTATAGTTCCAGTATTATATATTTTATTCAGTTGTACTGATTATTGATAGTTGATGGTCATGTCCCGACTACCTGTGGTCAGTATTATTAGAGGCTTCGTAGACGCTCAGTCAGAGTTGATGTATTCATTTTCAATTTTATTTGTATAACTGATGTAGTAAGTTTTTGAATAGTATTATATTGGTTATGTTCACCTTAAGACAAATCTTCCACTTATTATTTCCATATTTATGTATTTATTTATTTACTCATAAATTATGCCAATAATGGTTTAGCTTAGAACAACTTGTGGTTCTAAGTACCGAGTGACGCCCAGGAAGTAGTCTCAGGGTGTTACAAACTCGGTATCAGAGCATAGAGTTTATGTGTCCTAGGTTGTGTAGTAATGTCTTGTGGAAAAATACAAAGACATTTTTACTTTTCTTCGAGAGGCTATTGGGCATTTAAGAAATATTTTTCTCTCTCATACTCTAGATCATGCAGTATGGTTGTTCTTTTAGAAATTTCTATTGATTTGTGTGTTATTCCATAATTCTCCATCAATGACTTATTCTTGAGATAAAATGAGTATTAAATTTCAATTCCTCCTCAGATGATGCTCTTAAATTCACTATCACTAACTTCAAAAATTGCATAAGGGTATGAAAAGAGCCTGCTAGTGTGTTTAAATTCCTTTAATTCAAAAGCTTATGTCCTCAAGCATATGATTTCTGTAGTTAAGACATAATATGATACGTAATCATGTTTCTCTTTAGCTCTTTATTACACATAACACTCATAATAGGAGAGAACATATGCCTAGAGTTTGAATACTATTTTTATTAAGGGATAGTGTAACTTTAGGTGTTATGATTCTTAGGTAGTAGAACATCCTTAGAGTTAGAAGTATGGGTTTTGAAGTTTAGTAACAAGAAAAGGTATAGGATGAATTTGATATGCCCTTGTGTGTTAACTAGTGAATATTGTGTAGGTTTCATGGTAGAAGGTAGATAATGAGTTATTTGTTAAGGTGAATTATGGTATGATTAAAGTAGGAATGGAGTTCTTGATGGTATTCCATTGTGTTAAAAAAGTATAGGATATTAACGAAAGTATTATGTTGTTAAGGATTGTTAATATGGGCTCTCCTTATGGTTGTGAAAGAGAAATTGGTAGATACTTGTAGGGATAGGTGTATAATATAGATATGTTGATGGATAAGTAGTGGTGATATATGAAAGCAGGATATGATAATGGATTATAGTAAGATAGATCAAAAAATTATGACCAAATATCATTATTATGAGGTTTTAGTGGACTAGTGTTTCTTGAAGTTTTTCTAAGAAAGAATGGTGTGTGAGGTAGTGGTTAATAATGTATAGTACTAGAATCCAAGCTTGAATAGGGGATGATCATCAAGGTATAAATAATTATTGCTTGGTATAGAGAGACTAGTTGTATGAAAGGTCAGCTAGTAGGCTTGGAATGATGTATGCATGAATTTAAGATTATTTGATTCACAATTAAGTATGATCTTGTAGGTATGATATAGAGGTGTAACCAAGGTGATATATGGCTGCATTATTTTCTAAGTTTTTAAATTGCTGTGTCTGCTTATAGTACCCTTAAGTTGCTAAGTGTGAAAAAGGATAGTGATAAAGTATATGTTGTTCTTGATAGCTAAGTAAGGAGTTATAGGTTAAGGATGTTAAGTCTTTTAGCATAATTTTGATTCTTATGATTTAAAGAATAATATAATTTTATAGGAGTGATATTAGTAAGTTATGAAGAAAAAACGTAGATTGTGTGTTTTGTGAGGCAGGTATGTTTGTCGAGAAGAGTGTAAGTTTATGATGATGATTTTTGAATCTAGAGAACGTTAAGTGTGGTATGTGTTAAGGAAGTGTCCAAGAATGAAGCTAGTACTATTTAGATATAGTTTATTCGAGCGAGTTTAAGCATTTATTGTAGGCTGTTAGAATGAAGAAATTGTGTCTCGGTCTTTAGGATATGGAATAGACCCATAAGCTTAGAATGCTAGCTTTAATCTAAGGGGGAGATGATAGGGTGATGAACCAAGTCAAGTTTTGAGAAAAAGATTTTGATGCATATCAATAAGAGTTGTGATGAGATTATTATCCAGTCTAATCCAGTTTATTCCGTTCCTTGAATTTAAATCATTTTGGCACCTTATCTATGCCCATGACCAATTCTTATACAATTCATGATATTTAAGTTTATTTTCAGCTCCTAGTAAAGAAGTAAAAACTTCACTCTAAGATTTGAGTCATTCCTCATGAATCTATGCACTCCAGCCTTATATTGAGTAACTTATGACAAATATGAAACCATGTTTCAGAGTATGCTTAGTTCCCTGAACTCATGAGGTACTCTCAATGACTAGAGAATTTAAAATTATGTCATGTATATTCTCAATTTAGATCACTTAAATGAATCCATGCCTTTGATACTTTATTACTCAAGCATCAATGAAGTTTCAAAGTTATGTATAGTATTTTTCCATACTTCAGGTCCTCATGCTCTATCCCTTTAGTAACTCTCTTCTTATGTTAAGATAGTGGTGATGAAAATAGATAGACAATGGTTTATATGAGAGAGAGTAGATGAACCTCTTTAAGGAAGATTGTTGTATGCTTGTTTTATCTAAGGCTAAAGGGTGAAGAAAGATTGAGACAAATGTTAGGTATATGTCTTAGTTAGTTGAGGATAGTGCGTGAAAGTGGTTATTTATAGAGGTATTAGGGAGTATGAGAAAAATTTCTAGGTGGGTTGGTTTCCTAGAAGTTCATATATGGGTAGAATGATAGGCATGAATGTCATCTTGGTATATAAGTGGGTGAATGCAATATGTGCTAGTGAATTCATAGTAAGAGTTCAAAGTTAGTTATTGATGTTGTAAGTCATGTATGCTTAGGATTAAATCTCTGAAAAAAAGTAGAATATTAAATCTAGTTGTTTAGACTAGGATTATAATGTTATGTGTAGTATCTTGTGACTTCAAGTTAGGCTTGAACATGGTGAGGGTATGTAGTTGTAAGACCCCGCAAAATCCTACGCTTAACTCAATCCTTTAACACTTGTTAAGGGGTCCTAGACTTAGAAAATTTTTGTTAAGTATTCAGACTTAGTGTTATTTTTGCCTTCATAGTTTGACGACACTATTTCACGACCCTCATGACCTTAAAGTAATGAATTTTAGGTTGAATCATGATCAAAAATGTCAGTTGCTATTCTCGGACAAGTTTAAGATTTTTCAGCCTACGTTTGAAACACATATGCAAGATCAAACCAGCGGATCAACGCAATCTTGATGTAGCGCATCGCCCATTGCGTCGATGAATATTTTCCTCTAGCTTCTAGTGAATTGATGCGGACTCGATATTATGCGTTGGCCATCGCGTCGATGCCAATGACGTGGTGCTTTGGTCTGCGCATCGCTAGGTCAGTTTTTTAGTCATTAAAAAGCCACATCCTCATGGGTATTTGGGTCTTTTTCCCATGTCTATCATCCCCAAAATACGAAATTAAACTCTTCTTAAAGCAAAAACTATTCATTCTTCACAAGTTGCTCTCAAGAACAAACCCTAGGAGAAGTTAAATTCAATTCAAGGATCAAGAACTTACTATCAATCTTTCAAAATTAAATTGTTAAGGTATGTCAAGTGTTTAACCAAGGGCCCCTTCTACCCTTGGAGTTCAATAATCTATTTTTAAAACCTCAAATGTATTGATTTTATGAATTTCCTATTGGGTTTGATTATATTCATGATTATAATGATTAATTAGGTTTCTAATCCATGTGTTGTTACAAGTTTCATGTGGATTTATTTGATATATGTATAGAATCATGTCAATCCGTGCTAAACCCTTGAAATTGCTAAAGGGGATTTAAATTATGGTTCCTATATGTGGTTGTGTCATGTGCATGGATTATGTCCTCCAAGTGTTTGATAAATTGCTCATGTAAACAAAGAATAAGGGAAAATAATTATGTCATGTTAGCTTATGTGCAAGTTATATCATGCAAGTGTTTTATAAAATGTGTCTATGAATGAGTTTTGATCAAGTGCATATGGTTTTGCCCTTTTAAATTTATGTTGTGATTAAATTTTCATGCTATTGAGTCCTGGGGGTATTTAGCACCCGAAAACTTAGCTGTTTACCTATAGTTGTGGTAGTTACAGAAAAATATCATTACTGTAATGAATAGTAGCCTCAATAATCAGTCAAACTTACAGTTCAGTATTTAGTTCAAACCTCAGTAAATTCGGCTAGACAACAGAACTCTATAGTATTCCATCAGTTAATAGAATTAAGTACTACTCAATCCGTTAACGGAACTCAGTGAACTTAGTTCAGTTTAGTTAGACAGTACAATTAATAATAATTCAGTCCAGCTTTGTATAGTTTAGAATTCAGTCTAGTATATATTCAGTTGAGAGTAGGATTCAGCACCGAGTGAACCCACGGATGGGGACTCACCTGCCAGCAGAGGGTGGGATCCTTAGAAGCAGTGCATGTGTTCCAAAACTACATAGCCAGCGTAGGTTGAGACATCAACCTGTCAGTTGAGGGATTGATGAGGTGTCCTACCTGCTAGTTGAGGGTACCCCCATTCTGATTTAGAGCACCTGCTAGATGAGGGTGACTCTACTTGTCTGTACTCGAGGCACAGTACTGATACCCTTCCAACTGGATTTACAGGTTGGACCCCAATCTATTCATAGAGTGGGATATCAGTTAGATGATTACCTTCCACAGTCTCAGTTTTAGTCTTCAGAATATAACTCACTTTAGTTCTATAGAAGTCAGGACTGTCAAACAGAGTCACTCAATTCAACAAGGAACTCAGAATAGTTCCACAAGAATAAGGACTATCAGATACAGTCACTCAGTTAACAGTAATACAATATCAGTAAACCAATAATTCAGAACTCAGTATCCAGTGCTATCATGACCTCAGTTATAGTTTACGTATTTCATGCATGTACTCTCATTTAGTTATACTCATGATATCAGTTAGTATTGTTCATGCATATGAACCCATGCATCCTAGTGTAATACCCCATACTTTTCCTAGCTTAAAAAGTTTCCCAAGAATATTAGAAGCTTTCTTTGAAAGATGAATCCACCTTTTGACACATTTGTATTTTTAAGATTTTCATTTTTTATCATGTGGATAATCAAATAAGCTTTCCACCGATACCAAATTCTCCCTAATCTGACACTCGGGTGAAGAGTTAGAGGATTTTTAGTGAGACAGTGTATCACCTAAGCCTTCAGCCTGTCGCGGAGATAGCTCAAATATCAATTGTCAATTTCTAGTGTTGCTCCGCGATTATGGCACGTCGCACCAAACTTACAGGTTGTAGAGAAGGTGGCAATGCAATAACTATGCATCGCGCCTTCATGCAATTTCCCATTTGTCACTCTCTAGTGACTTGGCGCAATAGTGGCGCGTCGCACCAAGGATGAAAATTGGGAAATTTTCTCAGAAATTAAAGACGCGCCCAGGGTTAAAAGAGTCAATTTCCCACCCCTATATATACCCAATAACACGTGATTTCGTCATTCTTTACCCAAAATATACTAGTTTCTCTCAAGTTTCTCTCAAGAACAAGCTAGGATTTCTATTGGCGATTCAAATTCAAGAAGGTTTTACCATCAATCATCAAGAAATCATATCACAGGTATGCATAGTATTCATTTAAGGACTCCTTTCATCCATGAAGTCCAAGAATCTCTTTTCAAATTCAAGTGTATGGATTTTTATATGAGGTCCATGTTATGTTTGTGTTACTCATGTTGATAATGTAGATTTATGTAAACCTAGGATTAAAATCCTTGGATGAAGAAATTAGATATGAATCATGATGTTAGATTGTTGTATAATGTTGTCTACATATATTATGCCTATCATGTGTTTGATTAAATGACTATATGAAGGAAAAGTGCCTATGTAACAACCCAAAATCATTTCTCGGGAGGTCACACGGTACCTAAGGCTACGATTAGCCCTAAGCTAAACCTTAGAGCCGGTTTCTACCAATGACACTTAATTCAAGAGAAGAATGGACTGAAAAATATCATAGTCATATCACATGAAAGGAAATATAGAAAAGATACTCGATCCATAAGATGGTAATATAAAGAAATCTCAACAAAACTACAATATCAAACCCTCGACACATCACAAGTCTGACATTAGTCTTACAAGCCTCTACAAATCAAAATCTAGAGAACCATTGGGACAGGTCACCAATTGACTCGAAATGAACTAAGATAAAACATAGTCTCTCAAGTACGGTAAATTTCTAAATATCGGTCCTCAAACCATGAGGACTCACCACTATAGAAAACGTAGCTAAAGTACTCGAAGAATCACAGACGAGGCTGGGACTGAGCACTTAAACCTACATTATGACACAATATAGCACATAGACATATATGTGGATCAGTACTTGGAATGTACTGAGGATGCAGGGGTGAATACATATGAATAAAATAGTAATAATCTTCTATAATCAAATCATGTATGCATTATAAGACGACTTACATGGCTTGAACAAGTATAAAATATAAAGCTCATAAGTCATATAGAATGGAGCATGTAACACAAATCTCGTGAGTCATCATTGTTTAATCTCAAAATTCGAAATCTTCTCGTATTCTCAATACTCAAAGGCTAAGGGACTTTAAACAATACTTTCAACTCATGTATAAGTCTCATGGAGAGTAAAACTTCTTCAATGCTCAACATTTCATAACTATTTAGAACTCATATACTTGGAATTCAGAATCATATATCTTGAAAACATACTTGAAGGCATTTCATTCACTTTAGCAAAAATCTCATCTCAAGCTTTAGGGAAATCACTCCATCTCAAGTGTAAAGGCATTCTAGTTTATGGAAATAACTTACCTCAAGGATTTATAAAAGTACTATAACAAGGGAAGATACTTTCATTTGGGAAATAACTCACATCAAGAAAATACTTTATTTGGGGAAATATCTTTGTAATTCAACCATTTAGGAAAATAGCTTATAGCAAAGGAAAAATCATTATTTGATCTCGAAGTTTAAATGTCAAGGGAGGTTCTCGTAACTGATATAAATCATGTGAGCTACATGGAGTCCAATGTTTTGTACTCCTAAGGAAAAGATCCTACGTTGGGGAGGAGCGTTATACTCTTGCCAGGGAGTATAACCTAGGTCTAGTGATCACTAAACAAAACTCGGACTTAGGCCCAGTCATAATCATCATAAACTCGGCCTCATGCCCAACCTACGATGGCACGTAGTTTTGGGGTAAGAAACTATAGTAAATTACCCACTCGGTGATAAATACTACTCCTGTTAGATTATCTATGCTCATCTCATAAACAAATCCACTATTAGAATAATCACATGGTTCACGACGAACCCAATAATCAAATCAATAATCTCATATAGTGAAGTGGATTTCAAAGCTGAAGGACCATTGGGTCAATTCATTTCTCAATCATCTCAAAATACTCAAAACATGGGTGCTCATAGCACAAGAGTTCATAATTTCATAAGTCTCAAATAGGGCTTACTAACCCATAATTAAATCGCAAGTTAAAGCTTATCAAAAGCATAATATATAGCATATAGATTCATAAATCATGTGGAAATCTGGGAATTTCAGCAATTTACCTCAAAATCTCAATATAGCCATATGCTTCAATATCTCAACAATGAAAATATTAGCTTATTAAGGAGTAAAATCATGAGGTTTATACCCAGCTGTAAATACTAAAGAAAACATGTAGAAATCATGCCATTTGACTCTTAATTCACGAAAAATATCAATATAATGCATTCAATAATAATGGGTGAAAAACTCAATTCAAATTCATGTAAAAACCTCATATATTTCAAGAATTTCATGATGTAAATAGCCTTTTGGGCATAAGGGTGAAAGGGTTACCCTTGTTCAAAAACCCAACATAACTTGACTTAGAAGCTTTTGATGAACTCTCACTTTTGGAACTCTATTTGTGCTCTAGAATGAGGGTTCTTCAGGTCCTTGACTTGGGAACCTTGAGTCTTGACTCAATTTAGGAAATCCATGGTGGATTCTTGATGTTCTTGGAAGAGGTTTTGGATACTTAGGGTTTATGCTGAGAGGATACTTGAGAAAAACCTCATAAGATGCTTGTAAATGGCATTGATTTAGTGTTTCCATGATTTTATAGGCTTGAAAAAGGTCCAAAGTGTCCTTTTAAATATCTGTGCGAAACTAAAAAAATTGAACTGCAACTCGATTTCATTGACCTCCGAATGTGCCACTTATCGCAGTGGTTCACTGGAATTTGACAATTGGGAAATTGATAGCCTCCGCGATATAGAGCCATCGTATTTTTTCCACTGGTTGTGACCTGGGACTCCTCCGCGATGCGCTACTATCACGGGGTTCCACTGGAAATTGACAATTGCCAAAGCAACCCTCTCCGCGATGCACCAGGAAGTTAAATGATGCAGTTTTATGACTAAGGCTTAAATTAGCCATAACTTCTTACCCGAGTGTCTGATTTGGGCAAATCTTATATCGATGGAAGCTTATCAGATTTCCCATGTGATAAAAATTAGAAATTAGGGAAATTCTATATGGTTAACACACGACTCACTTAGGAAGAAACTTCTCAATATTTTAGGGATAGAATCATGCCTCACTCGACATGCCCTATGGCTTAAACTACGAGGGAAATTTGTAGGGCCTTACAATATCTCCCCCTTTGGAACATTCATCCTCGAATGTCGCTAGTTAGGCTCGAAAAATAGGAAAAACTGAGTACAAAAAGTTGAAACAATTACTAAACGGTTCAAGATATTCCTAAACACACGACCACTCCGAATATCACAAGAACTCATACAAAGATAGATGCATAGATGAACTTTAGATTAAAAAAGCTGAATCAAGGAAGAATGGTACCTTCGGACTGATCTGAACTTGAAAAAAAGAGGTGCGGGTATTTGGCTCGTATGTCTGCTTCTGCCTCCCAAGTAGCACCTTCAATAGATTGGTTCCGCGATAAAACTTTGACCAAGGGAACTTTTTTGTTCCTTAGTCTACGGATTTGAAAATCTAGGATCTCTATAGGAATCTCATCGAAAGAAAGGCTATCCTGAATATGAACACTCTTTGAAGGATCAACCATAACGGAATCACCAATATGCTTCTTAAGCATGGAGACATGAAAGATAGGATGAACGAAGGACAACTCCAAGGGCAACTCAAACTCATAAGACACTTTACCAACACGACTTAAGACTCTATACAGGCCAGCATAGCGGGGACTAAGCTTTTCTTTCCTACCAAACCTTTTTACCCCTTTCATATATGAAATGTTCAAGTATACCAAATCATCCACCTTAAACTTAAGATCTCTCCTCCTCACATTTGTATAAGACTTTTGATGACTCTAAGAAGTATTCAACCTTCCTCTAATTAACTTAACTTTCTCCATAGCTTCGAACACTGCATCAGGCCCACACACGGCAGCTTCACCCACTTCAAACCAACCAATGGGTGATCTACACATCCTACCATACAAAGCCTCAAATGGTGCCATCTCAATGCTAGCATGGAAACTATTGTTATAGGCAAACTCTGTCAATGACAAATGCTCATCCTAACTTCCTTTGAAATCAAGAGGGCATGCCCTCAACATATCCTTTAGGGTCTAAATGGTCCTGTCAACCTGACCATCTGTCTGCGGGTGAAAATCTAAACTCAAAAGAACTTGGGTGCCAAGACCTTGCTAAAATGCCCTCCAAAACTGAGAAGTAAATTGAGTACCCCTATTTGAAATGATAGACAAGGGAACTCCGTGTAGTCTGACTAACTCTCGGACATACAATCTAGCATAATCCTCAGCCACATAAGATGTATGCACGGGCAAAAAATGTGAGAACTTAGTCAACACTATCCAAATTAACCAAAATAGAATCATGATGGCGACACGAAAGAGGCAACCCGATCACCAAGTCCATATTCACCATCTTCCACTTCCAAGTGGGTATGCTAAACTCTTGCATCACACCACCCGATCTTTGGTGCTCCATATTAACCTATTGACACATCGCACACTTTGCTACAAACTCGGCGATGTCTTTCTTCATGCCGTTCTACCAATAGATTTCCCGTAAGTCGTGATACATAATGGTAGTACCTGGATGAGTGGAATAACGAGTGTCATACACTTCACCCATAATCCTCTGCCTCAAATCATCAACATATGGAACACATAATCTACCATGAACCCTCAATACACCATCTCTCCCTTGGGACTAAACCTCGGCCTTTTGGTCCTTAACTGACTCCTTCAGTTTGACCAAACTAGGATCCCTATCCTACTTCTCCTTCATTTCTAAAACTAAAGAGGATTTAGAACTACTCTGGACCAACGTACTCCCCTCCGCTGAATCAAGCAATCTAACACCTAACCTAGCCAAACAATGAACATCATGAGCTAAATCTCTCTTACCTTCCTTAATAAGCACAATACTACCCATGGACAATCTGCTAAGGGTATTCGCTACTACATTGGCCTTGCCCAAGTGATACAACACAGTCATTCATAGTCTTTCAATAACTCTAACCACCTCTTCTTCCTAAGATTCATCTTCTTCTAGATAAACACGTACTGCAGGCTTTTATGATCAGTAAACACATCAATATGGACACCATAAAGATAGTGTCTCTAAATTTTCAAAGAAAAAATCACAGCAGCTAACTCATGATCATGGGTCAGGTAGTTCTTTTCATGCATCTTCAACTGTCTAGAGGCATAAGCTTTAACCTTACACCTTTGCATCAACACACAACCCAAACCAACTGTAGAGGTATCACAATACAACATAAAACCATCAGTACCATTAGGCAAAGTCAACACAGGGGCTGAAGTGAGTCGAGTCTTAAACTCCTAAAAACTCTTCTCACAACAATCGGACCATTAAAATTTAACCTTCTTTTGGGTCAACTGAGTCATAGGAGATGCAATGAAAGTGAAACCCTTAATAAAATGATGGTAATATCCCATTAGACCCAAGAAACTCCTAATGTTAGATCGAGAGATAGGTCTAGGATAGTTTCTCACAATTTTTGTCTTTTAGGGATCAACTCTGATACCCTCGACTGAAATAACATAACCCAGGAAGGCTACAAACCTTAGCCAAAATTCATGTTTACTGAATTTGGCAAATAACAGGTGATCTTTAAGAGCTTGTAAGACAATTCTAAAATGAGCTGCATGGTCATTCTCATCATGGGAGTACACAAGGATATTATCTATGAAGAAAATAACAAATGTATCAAGGTATCGCTTGAACACTCAATTCATGAGGTCCATGAAGGCTGATGGGGCATTGGTTGGCTAAAAAGTCATGAATATAAACTTAAAGTGACTATAACGGGTTCGGAAGGCTATCTTTGGAATATCACATTCCCTCACTTTAAGTTGATGACAGCCGAATCTAATGTCTATCTTGGAAAAATAAATTGCACCTTGCAATTGATCAAACATGCCATCAATTCTTAGAAGAGGATACTTAATTTTGATTGTGACCTTGTTCAATTAATGGTAGTCAATGAATATACGCAAAGATCCATCTTTCTTCCGCACGAACAAAATAGGTGCGCCCTAAGGACAAATACTGGGACTAATGAAATCTTTGTCTAAGAGATATCTGAGTTGCTCCTTTAACTCCTTAAGCTTGGTAGGTGCCATATGATATGGCGGAATAGAAATAGACCAAGTGTCGAGAAAAAGGTCAATTCCGAACTCTATCTCTCTATCGGGAGGTACCCTGGGAGATCTTCAAGAAAGACATTGGGGAACTCATTAACAACATCAACCGACTAGATAGTTGGAGTCTTGGAATTAGTGTCCTTAACCCTAACTAGGTGGTAAATGTAACATTTGGATATAAGCTTTCTTGATTTGATATAGGAGATAAAATGACTCTTGGGAGATACCGAACTCCCAGACAACTCAAATACTAGCTCATCAGGAAACTGAAACTTGACCAGACGGGTATGACAATCTATAGATGCAGATAAAAAATGAAGCTAATCCATATCCAGAATAAGGTCAAAATCTATCATGTCTAACTCTATCAAATCTATAAGTATGACTCTATGATGCACAGTAATAGGGTAATTTCTATACACTTGTTTTGCAATAACTTACTCTTTGACTGGTGTAGAAACTAGGAAAGGCTCATAAATCTTTTTAGTGATGGTACGGAGTAATGGAGCTGGGGCACTAACAGCCTGTGCCTGAGGTCGGGCATCTCTATTCCCTGGTCTAATATGGGGACAATCTCTAAGTCTGTGACGCTACTTGCCATAACTAAAATAACTCCTCACATCTACAAAACACTCCCCAAGGTGATTCCTACCATATTTAGCACAATAAGGATAATGGGACCTGTTACCAACACTATTCTGCGACCCAAACATTAAAGACCTGCTCCCTTGGGAAATTGGCAGCCTCCACGGTGCGGAGCCATCATGTTTTTCCCACTATTTGGGACCTAGGACTCCTCCTCAATGCGCCACTATCGCGGGGTTCCACTGGAAATTGACAATTGCTAAATCAAAAATCTCCACGATGCACTAGATAGTTAAAGGATGTAGTTTTATGACTAAGGCTTAAATTAGCCATAACTTCTTACCCGAGTATTAGATTTAGGAAATTTCTATATCGATGCAAATTTTATCAGATTTCCAACGTAATTAAAAGTAGAAATTAGAGAAATTCTATATGGTTAACACATTACTCATATAAAAAGCAACTTCTTAATCTTTTAGGGCTAAAATCACGTTTCACTCAATACCCTCTATGACTCAAACTACGAGGGAACTTTCCGAGGCCTTACAGCCCATCCAACATGATATTATGAAATCCCCATGTTTGTACACATTTATACATATCACATGTTTGATGTAGTGCTTCAATATATGAAATATGAATTGAGTTATTGGTTATATGTTCACATAGTCATGCTATGTCAGCTTTTTTCCATCAAGTCCTGGGGGTACTTATACCCGACAATTCAGCTGTGTGCCTAGAGCCATGTTAGGTTTTCAAGATACTCTCAGTCAAGCTATGATCCATAGAACTCAATCAGTCATGTTACTCAGGAAAACCCAGAAATCTCAGATATCTGAGTAAGCTCAGTAGTTCAATAATCTCAGTGATGTCAATCCTCTATAATTTCAGCAACCTTAGTATTCCCAGTCAATCTTAGTAACTTTAGTACTCTCTATAAATCCTTAGAACTTAGTATATTTAATTAGTCAATGGATCTCAGTAAATTTCATTTAGCTCCACTAAATAATACCATTAGAATTAGCTCAGTTCAGTTAATCAGTATAGTGTATTTCAAATAGGAGTAGGATTCAGCACCGAGCAAGCCTAGGGATGGGGACTTACCCACTAGATAGGACTGAGATCTCTAGAATAAATCCCTAAGTTCAAAAACTACGTAGCCAGTATAGGAATAATATGTCACCCATTAGATAGGACTGACATACTCAGGGATTACTTGTTAGCATATTTAAATGTATAGGAATGATCTCAGGGGTCACCCGTTAGATTAGGACTGACTCCATAATAGTTGTCTTTACAAGCAGCTCAATACTGACACTCTTCCAACTGGGGTTACAGGTTGGACCCCAGTTATCTTAGTATGGGGTTTGTTGGTTAAATGAATACATCCCATAGTTTTAGTTACAAAATCAAGACTATTAGATACAGTCAATTTATCTCAGTAGTATAGATTTAGAACTGTCAGATACAATCACTCCTTATCATTATAAATAGGCTCCAGCAAAGTTAGCTTAGTATGGGGCATGTTGGTTAGATGAATACATCCCACAATTTCAGTAACCGGATCAAGACTGTCAAATACAGTCAATTCAGCTCAGTAGTATAGATTTAGGACTGTTAGATGCAGTCACTCCTTATCATTATACAATTAATTCCACTCAGTAGTATGGATTCAGAAAATTATCTCAGTTGTCTTCGTATTGTTACACCATTGCTTTTTAGTTATGTACTAGTATTAAACATTATGGCCTTCCTGTTCATGTTTCTACATTTATGATATTATTAGTATTATTCACTGCTCAGTTTACAGATATTACTCATGGCTTAGCTTGTGATCCTTTAGGGTCGTGGGCACCGTGTAGCATTTTAGGTACCAGATTAGGGATGTTACAATCTTGGTATTAGAGCCTAAGGTTCAATAGTGCCTTAGGAAGTCTAACAAGCCATATTTAGTAGAGTCTTGTACATGCATATATTGTGCACCACACTTATGTGCAGGAGGCTATGAGGTGTTTTAGGAACAGTTTCCCTTCTTTTAGTATTTATGTCATGCCAGTGAGCATAGGCTCAAAGTTAAACTCTCAGTCTAATCTGTTTCTCCCTTTCTTTTACAGAACATACCTCTAAAAAGAAGAAATGAGAATCAGTCATGCCCTCAACCCAAAGAACCTTTGGGCGAATATGTTTCTCATGCAGAGTTTAGGGCAGTATTTACTACTCTAACTCAATCAATTGCTACTCAAAATGAATGACCAAGTGTCGTTCTAGCGAACCCAGTGTCCAATTAAGCTGCAGCTTGGATTTTGGACTTTACCCTTATGAACCCTCCATCTTTTTGTAGGTTTAAGTTATATAAGGACCCTTAAGAATTCCTTGATCAGGTTCAAAAGGTGACTGACATCATGGGGGTGACTGTTGTTAAGAGTTATGAGCAAGCTACATATGAGTTAATAGATGTGGCTAATACTTGGTTCAAGCAGTGAAGGTCAGAAAGGGCAGAAGATGCAGGACCTATAAAATAGGATAATTTTGTCACTGCATTCTTAGAGAGGTTCTTTCCCCTACATCTGAGAGAAACTAAGGTGTTAGAATTCATCAACCTCAGGCAGGGCACCATGATGATGAAAGATTATTCTCTTAATTTTACTCAATTAGCCAGATATGCTCCTCATGTGGTTGCAGACAGTAGGGCCAAAATAAGAAAGTTTGTGTCAGGGGTGAATGATAGCGTGGTTAATGAGTGTAGATATGTCATGTTGAATAGTGAAATGACTTTAGCCAGACTTATGACCCATGCTCAATAGATAGAGGAGTAAAAGATTAAGATGAAGGAAAAGCAGAATAAGAGGGCAAGGACAGGTAGTTTTAGCTTTCTCAGCCTAAATTCGGAGGTGGTAGCCATTCTTAGTATAGTCACAAGTTTTCAGTCCCAGCTCCATCTTCAGCTAGTTTACTAGTACTCAAGTTCGAGAATAATAGTCGGGATGTGTTGCCAGGATCTGAGGTTTATGTAGAGCAGACCGTGATGTATGTTATTGATATGGTAATCCAGGCCATAGGCTACGAGAATGCAGAGTAAGGGCTCAAAATTAAAAAGATTTATGCCAGCAGGGTATCACATCCAGTACAACTTGTGGTCAGTATCAGAATAGGTTTTATGCTCTTCAGACTCACCATGATCAAGAAAATTCCCTTGGCATAGATTCGGGTACGTTATAGGTCCTTCATACTCATGATATGTATTTCTATACCTCTTCCTCTCATTTTAGCTTAAGATTTTCAGCATGAGTTATTCAGTCATGAATCAGTCTGTGGATGCCCTGTGCATCACCCTAGTATCTCAGTTAGGTGAGCATTCTTAGAGGGACATAGTGTCCTAAGAGAGAGATACCCCATTATTCCCTAACATTCTCATGCTTTAAATAAACTTTATCTTCAAATAAAAAATCCAGTTTAGAGTAGAGGGTATTCATAAGTTCACCCTTAAAGTCCCAGCCTCAACATTGGGCCAAGTATTCAGAGGCTCAGTTCTGTTCATGATGATCAGTTTGTATATGATGTATCAGACCAGACTTAGTTAGGTTCTCATATTTTGGCTCATACATGTTTATTAAGATGATCTCGGACTCATTAGCATTCCTAGTTAAGATAATAGTTCTCCTTAATCTTACTCAATTTCATCACAAACTTGGTACTAAGTATCCTTGCATATTCTTCCATGCATTAATATATCAATTCAGGCATGTAATTATGCATTAGACATCTATTCTCATTGCATGAAATTAAGTTCATTAGAATATTCAGTCATGTACTCATAAGTCAATTATCAGTCATGCATCAAATATGCATAAACTCAGCTTATTAGTCATGCATCAGATATGCATGTATAGTATGATATATTAAGCCTTTAATCATGTTAGTTATGAAATCATGTTCCATCCAGTAATGTTCAGTAGGTACATCAGTTTGTATTTTTTTCCCTCTTACTCAGTCCCATTCGAGGATGAATTTTCTCAAGGGGGAGATATTGTAATACCCCGTACTTTTTATAGCTTGAAAAATTTCCCAAAAATATTATAAACTTTATTTTAAAGATGAATCCACTTTTGTACAAGTGGTATTTTTAATATTTTCATGTTTAATCCTGTGGGGAATCAAATAAGCATCCATTGATACCAAATTCGCCCAAATTTGACACCCTGGTGAAGAGTTAGAGCCTTTTTAGTTAGACAGTATATCACTTGAGCCTTCAGCGCATCGCGGAAATAGCTCAAATGGATATCGTCAATTTTTAGTGTTGCTTCGTGATAGTGGCGCATAGCATCAAACTTCCAGGTTGTCGACAAGGTGGCAATATGATACCTCCGTATCGCGCCATCGTGCAATTTCCTATTTGTCACTTCCCAGTGACTTGGCACGATTATGGCATGTCGTACTAAGGATGAAAAGTGTGAAATGTTCTCAGAAATTAAAGACGTATCAAGGGTTAAAAGGGTCAATTTCCCACCCCTATATATACTCAATAACACTTGATTTAGTCATTCTTCACATAAAATATACTAGTTTTTCTCAAGTTTCTCTCAAGAACAACCTAGGATTTCTATTGGTGATTGAAATTCAAGAATTTTTCACTGTCAATCCTCAAGAAATCACATCCCAAGTTGCATAGTGTTCATTCATGGACTAATTTCATCCATGAAGTCAAAGAATCTCTTTACAAATTCGAGTGTATGGATTTTTGTATGAATTCCATACTAGGTTTGTGTTACTCATGTTGTTAATGTCCAATTGAATTTTAATACATGTTTGGTGAAAAATTTCATGTGGAATTGATTAGTGAAGATGTAGATTCATGTAAACCTAGGATTCAAATCCTTGGATAACGAAATTAGATATGAATGATGATATTTTATTGTTGTTTACTGTTGTCTATGTACATTATGCCTACCATGTGTTTGATTAAATTCCTATATGAAGAAAAATGCCCAACTAACATGATATTATGACATCCCCATGTTTGTACAAGTTTATGCATATCACATATTTTATGTAGTGCTTCAATATATGAATTATGAATTGTGTTGTTCGTCATGTGTTAACGTAAGTCATGCTATGTCAGTTTCATTCCATCGAGTCTTGGGGGTACTTGTAACTGACAATTTAGCTGTATTCCTAGAGCCATGTCAGGTTATAAAGATACTCTCAGTCAAGCTATGATCCATAGAACTCAGTCAGTCATATGAATCAGGAAAACCAAGAATCACAGAAATTTGAGTAAGCTCAGTAGTTTAGTAATGTCAGTGATGTCAGTACTCAGTGATCTCAGCAACCTCTATATTCCCAATCAATCTCAGTAACTTCAGTACTCTTAGTTAGTCCTCAAAACTCAATATATTCCATCATTCAACAGATCATAGTCAATTTAGTTTAGCTTCACTAAATAATACCATTAGAATCAGCTAAGTTTAGTTAATTAGTTCAGTGTCTTTCAGATGGGAGTAGGATTCAGTGTTGAGCGAGCTTAGGGTTTAGGACTTACCCACTAGATAGGACTGCGATCTCTAGAAGAAATCCCTAAGTTCCAGAACTATGTAGCTAGCGTAGGAACAAGATGTCATCTATTAGATAGGACTGGTGTACTCAAGGATCACCCGTTTACACATTAAATGTATAAGACTGATCCCAGGGGTTACTCGCTAGATTAGGATTTACTCTACAATAGTTGTCTTTACTAGTGGTGTAGTACTAACACCCTTCCAACTGGGGTTACAGGTCAGACCCCAATCAACTTAGTATAGGGCATGTTGGTTAGATGAATACGTCCCACAGTTTTAGTTACAGAATAAGGACTGTCAGATATAGTCAATTCAACTTAGTAGTATAGATTTAGAACTGTCAGATACAATCACTCCGTATCATTATAAATGGACTCCGACCCAGTCAGGTTAGTATGGGGTATGTTGGTCAGATGAATACATCCCACAGTTTCAATTACAAAATTAATAATGTCAGATACAGTCAATTCAACTCAGTAGTATAGATTTAGGATTGTCAGATACAGTCACTCCTTATCATTATAAATAGACTCTGGGACCACCCATCAGAATGAACTGATCACAACTATGGTCAATCAGTATCAGTATCAACAAAGTAGAGATCACTCTCTAGATAGGACTAGTCGCAGATTCAGTTTCTCAGATACAGTACGAAACTCAGCTAGTTCTATCAGATTTAGGACTGTCAGATACTGTCACTCATGTTATTAGTTATATCCGTTATCAGAACTTATGTTATTAGCATTCAGATTTAGGGCTATCAGATACAGTAAACCAGACCAGTTTTTCATAATCAGAACTATCAGACACAGGTATCCATGTATCAGTGACATAGTATCAGTCCCTCAGTATTCAGTAATATAGTATCACTTTCTCACTCATTAGTGACTCAGATGTCAATGTCAGTAAAATCAATAGTTAGAAATCTGTATTCAGTCTTATCATGATCTCAGTTAAAGTTATGTATGCATGCATGTATTCTCACATTTATGTTAGTCAGTCAATTGTTCATGCATATGAACCTATTGTGTTCATCCTACTTGAATTGCATACTAATATATTCAAAGTACTGACGCATTTGTGCTATGGTGTCTTATACCATAGGTTTAGAAGCATGGGCTCCAGAGAAATAGTAGTTTCCCAGTTCAGCGATCAGAGTTAGCAGTGAGTCCTCATCCTTCGAGGACATGATGATCATATTACTATTTCAATTTTTAATTTATTTCAGTAGTTGGAGTTAGTTGGGGATATGTCCCATCAACTACTTATTTAGATAGTTTAGAGGCTTTCAGACTTTAGTATGTTTAGACAATTATCTCTGTTGTTTTGGTATTATTATACCATATTTTTTAGATATGTACTAGTATTGAACCTTGTGGCCTTTCAGTTCATGTTTTAGCATTTAAGACATTATTACTATAATTCAGTGCTCAGTTTATAGATATTGGTCATGGGTTAGATTGTGGTCCTTCGGGGTCATGGGCACCGTGTAGTGTTTCAGGTACCAGATTTGGTGCATTACACCAAGCCTACCTCAATTAGCATACCAGTACATTCAAAGTACTGACACATACTTTTATTGTGTGCTATGATGTCTTATATCATTGGTTCAGATGCACGGGCTCCCAATCATACTTAGCAGCCCAATCTATCAACATCAGACTAGTGGTGAGTCCTCATTCTTTAAGGACAAATTTATTATTCTAGTATTTCAATACTCAATTTATTTCAGTAGTCGTAGTTTGTTGGGGACTTATCCCATCAACTCCTTGTTCAAACAGTAGAGGCTTTTCAGACTAGAGTATTTATAGGAAGATGTTTAATTTTGTTATTGATATTTTGGTATTGATGTACTATACTTAGTATTTACAGTAGATTTCGATTGAATTTTTGCATAATTACAGTATTGTTATTCAAGTAATACAACAGGTACCAACCGTGGGTTAGCTTGTGGTCCTTCGGGATTATGAGCATAGTGTAGCATCCGGAGTATAGACTAGGGGTGTTACACACTTTTTATCATAGCCTAAGGTTCAACAGGGTCCTAGGATGTCTAAAATCTATATTTAGTAGAGTCTTGTACATGGGTGTGTAGCGCGCCACACTTATGGAAAAGAGGCTATTATGTGTTTTAGGAAAAATTTCCCTTCTTTCAGTATTGATGTCATACGAGTGAGTATGAGATCAAGTTAAACTCTCACTCTAATCTATTCTCTCTTTTTTGTTTATAGAACATGCCTCCCAAAAAGACTAACGAAAGGAGAACTGAAAATCAGTCAGTACCTCCGCCTATTCTGGAAGATCCCCTTGGCGAACATATATCCCACTCTGAATTTAGAGAAGCTTTCACCACCCTAGCTCATTCTATGGCAACCCAAAATGAATGCCCAGCTACTATTCCAGACAACCTAGTTGCCAATGCCGCTGCAGCCAGTATTCAGGACTTCACCTGAATGAACCCTCCATCTTTTACCCAGTCAAAGTCAGATAAGTAACCATATAAATTTCTTTATTAGGTATAGAAGGTTATAGATACTATGGTGGTGACAGCTAGTGAGAGTACCAAGTTGGCTGCATATTATTTGTAGGACGTGGCTCACTTATGGTTCAAATAGTGGAAAGCAGAGAAGGTCATAGATGTAGGGCCCATAGAGTAGGAGGAGTTTGTCACTACTTTTCTAGATAGGTTCCTCCTATTGGAGTTGGGGGAAGCGAAGGTTCTAGAATTTATTAACCTGAAACAGGGTAATAGGATAGTGAAAAAGTATATTCTTAAGTTTACTCAATTATCTAGATACGCTACTCATGTGGTAGTAGATAGTAGATCTAATATGAGTAAGTTTATGTCGGGCGTGTCTATTAGTGAGTTCAAGGAGTGTAGGACTGGAATGTTGAATAAAAAGATAGACATATACAGTCTCATAGTCCATGCTCAGCAGATAGATGAGGCTAAGAATTGGGAGAATAAGAGAAGGAGCAAGAGATCGAGAATAGGTAGTTTCAACTTTGTTTAGATAAAGTCAGAGGGTGGGAATCATTCTCAGCTTTACTCAAAATCCTTTGGTCCAGCTCCATCCTCAACCAGTGCCCTAGTGTTGAAATTCATAGATGGAAACAAAACTAGGGCGCCAAGCCATGCGCCTAACGGTAGTATCAGCAGCGTTTAAACCAATCTTTCTTACCTGAAATATTGTAGAAGACACCAGGGTATCTGTAGGGCAGGTAGTGATGTGTGATTTGCGTGTGGTAAGCCAGGTCACAAAGTCATATATTGTCCCTAGTTAGGTTCCTAGGGTCAGTATAACCATCCCTAAGCTTAGTTTAGTCACTCGAATTAGCAGGGTGCCGCTTCTAGTGCTACTAGTGGGCAACGCCTAGACAGATTCTATGCCCTTCAATCTTGACAAGATCTGGAAAGTTTTCCTGATGTGGTCACTGGTATATTACAAGTTCTTCAATTACATATTTATGATTTGCTAGATCCAGGCACTTTTTTATCCTTTGTAACTCCATATATAACTGTTAGCTTTAGAGTCAGTCCCAAGATTCTACCAGAGACTTTCTCAGTGTCTACTTCAGAGGATAAATCCATCATATCTTGATGGGTATATAGAAGCTGTCTGATTAATGGTATTCAGAAATTCACTTCAGCAGACTTACTCAAATTAGAGATGACAAATTTTAATGTCATTTTGAGTATGGATTGGCTTCATTCTTATTATGTCTCAGTCGACGGTAGAAACATAATTGTCTAGTTTCAGTTTTTGAATAAGCCTTCCAAGAGTGGAGGGGTAGTACTTTAGTACTGAAGGGTCAACTTATTTCCTACCTTAGGGCAAGGAAAATGATATCTAAGAGATGTGTCTACCATATCGTTCGAGTCCAAGTTTCTAGATCAGAAACTCCAACTCTTGAGTCAATGTCTGCAGCATGTGAATACTCCGATGTGTTTTTCAAAAATCTTCTCGAAGTTCCACCCGAAAGGGAAATAGCTTTTGGAATAGACCTTCTTCAAGACACTCAGCCCATATCTATTCCACCATATAGAATTGCTCTAGCAAAACTCAAAGAATTAAAAGAATAGTTGAAAGATCTCCTAGATAAGGAATTCATCAGGCCCAGTACGTCCCTATGGGGTGCACCAATTCTATTCGTGCATAAGAAAGATGGTTCTTTCAGAATGTGTATAGACTCCCGTCAGCTAAAATAAAGTCATGGTCAAGAACAAGTATCCACTTCCAAAATTGATGACTTATTTGACCAACTTCAGGGTGCCAGTTACTTTTCTAATATAGACCTCAAATTAGTCTATCATCATTTCAGAGTTAGAGAATGTGACATTCCAAAAATAGCTTTCAAGACTCAGTATAGTCACTTCGAATTCTTAGTCATATCATTTAGTATTACTAATGCCCCAATATTTTTCATCGACTTGATGACCCATGCTTTCAAGTAGTACTTGGACATATTCATTATAATCTTCATAGATGACATCCTTGTCTACTCTCGGAGTGAGCATAATCATGTAGACCATCTCAGAATAGTATTACAAACTTTTAGAAACCATAAACAATTCTTCAAATTTAGTAAGTGCAAATTTTGGCTAAGGTTAGCAGCCTTCCTCATTCATAACATTTCCAGTGATGGCATTAGAGTTGATGCCTAAAAGATTGAAGTAGTGAGAAACTAGCCCAGATCCATCTCTCTATTAGATATCTGGAGTTTCTTAGGTTTTGCTATGTATTACCCATGGTTTTTTGAGGGATTTTCGTATATTGAATCCTCTAAGTCTACATTGACTCAGAAGAAGGTTAAATTTTAGTGGTCAGATTCTTGTGAGAAGAGTTCTCAAGGGTTGAAGACTCGACTCACTATAACCCCAGTTTTGACTCTACTAGATAGTTCAGATGGCTTTATTATGTATTGTGATGCTTAGAAAGTTGGTTTGGTGTGTGTTTGATATAGAGAGATAAGGTCATAGCCTATGCCTCTAGACAAATTAAGCCCCATGAAAAGAACTATCCAACTCATGATCTTGAGTTAGCAGCAGTAGTATTTACCTTAAGGATTTGGAGGCACTATTTGAATGGAGTGCATGTTGACGTGTTCACTGACCATAAGAACCTACAGTATGTGTTCTCTCAGAAAGACCAAAACCTCCGTCAGATAAGGTTGTTGAAGTTGTTGAAGGATTATGACATGAGTGTTCTGTATCATCCGGGCAAGGCCAATGTAGTGGCTGATGCTCTTAGTAGGATGTCTATGGGTAGTATTGCTCACGTGGAGGATGGTAAGAAGAAGTTAGCTCAGTTGGTTCATTATCTTTACTGACTAGGTGTTCTCTTAGTCAATTCAGCAGAAGTTAGTGTATGGGTACAAAACAGTTTAGAATCATCCCTAGTTTTTGAAGTGAAGGAAAAGAAGGATAGGGATCCCAGTCTAGCTAAGTTGAAACAATCAGTCAGAGATCAGAAGGTAGAGGTTTTCTACCAAGGGCGACATGATGTTCTACATTGTTAGGGTCACCTATGTATGCTAGGTGTAGATGACCTAAAAAAGTAGATCCTTGCAGAAGCGCATAGTGCACGTTACTCTATTCATCCAGTGGCTACTAATATGTACAGTTATTTATGAGAGATCTATTAGTGAAGTGGGATTAAGAGAGATATTGCAGAGTTTGTGACCAAGTGCTCAATGTATCAGCAAGTTAAGATCGAGCATCATAAACCTAGTGGGGCTATGTAGGAGCTTAGTATTCCCACTTAGAAGTGGGAAAAGGTGAACATGAATTTTGTAATGGGTGTGCCTTGTACACGTCGTCAGTAGAATTTAGTTTGTGTCATTTTAGACAGGATGACCAAATTTGCCCATTTTCTACCATTCCATACCTCTTATTTGGCCGAGGACTATATCAAGCTCTATGTTAGAGAGTTCTTCAGATTACACAGATTTTCATTGTCCATTATCTTATATTGAGGTAAGCAACTCACCTCTCATTTCTGGAAAGCCTTCTAAAAATTTCTTGGTACCCAAGTCCACCTCAGTACAACCTTTCAGCCTCAGACAGATGGTCAAGCAGAAAGGGCCATTCAGACTTTAGAGGATATGCTGTGAGCGTGTGCGATAAACTATAAAGGTAGTTGGTATGAACACTTTCCTTTTTTTGAGTTCTCATAAAACAACAACTATCATTCAAACATTCAGATGGCTCTATTTAAAGCGCTCTATGGGAGGAGATATAGGTCTCCCATTGGTTGGTTTTAAGTGGGAGAGGTAATATTAGTTGGTCTTGAATTAGTGTTTGACATCTTAGAGATGGTTTAGTTTATCAGGGAAAGGCTTAATACACTCAAACTCGATAGAAATCATACGC
This sequence comes from Capsicum annuum, assembly GCF_002878395.1. Classification (NCBI taxonomy): domain Eukaryota; kingdom Viridiplantae; phylum Streptophyta; class Magnoliopsida; order Solanales; family Solanaceae; genus Capsicum; species Capsicum annuum. Next base: position 785,731 of record NW_025831345.1, on the reverse strand, counting down.
AGATATGCAAAAAAAGGATCTCGAGTTTGAGATTGGTGAATATATGTATTTGAATATCTCTCCTATGAATTGAGTGAGAGGTTTTACAAGAATGGGAAACTCAATTCCTGATATGTCGGTCGTTATTGAATTCTCAGCCATTTTAGAAAGGTAGCTTACGAGCTTGAGTTGCTTTCAAATTTAGCTTCAGTACATTCAATGTTCCATGTCTCCTTGATAAAGAAATGTATACATGACCCAATAGTTATAGTCCTTGTAGGGAGTATAGATGTTCAGAACAACCTCTTTTATGAGGAGATTCCAGTCGAAATCCTTGATTATCAGATTTAAGGACTAAGGAACAAAGAGGTCCCTTTAGTCAATATTCTTTTGAAAAACCTGTCCATTGAAGGAGCTACTTGGGAAGCAAAAGTAGATATATGGAACAAGTATCTTCAACTCATCTCTGCAAACTCAAAATCAACCTAAGGTAATAGTTTTCCCTTGAACTTACTAAATTCCATTCTTAGATTTCCCTTATAGACTTGGTATCAGTTACCATTACATTTTTTTAGTTATGTATTCATGCATCAGATATGCATGTTCAACATTAGAAACTCAGCTTATCAACAATTCCAGTCATGTATTCATGAATTATGTTTAACCATGTACACATGCATCAGATATGCATGTTCATTATGAAATTTCATTATATTAGTAATATCAGTCATGAAATCATGTTACATTTGCGCATGTCCCATGTATAAATCTAGTCTATTATTATTCTCGGCTCAGTCAGCCTCATTCAAGGATGAATGTTCCCAAGGGGGAGATATTGTAATACCCCACAAAATCCTAACCATAATTCAGTCCTTTAAAGCTTGTTAAGGGGTCACATATTTTGTAAATTTTAGCTAAGTATTCAAAATTAGTGTTATTTTAGCCTTTGTAGGTTGGCGACTCTTTTCCAGACCCTCATGACCTTAAATTAATGAGTTTTAGGTTGAAATATGATCAGGAATATTAGTAGGTATTCCCAGATAAGTTTTAGATTTTTTGAACTTTGTTTCAAACATATTTGAATGCTCAAGCCAGTGGATCAATGCAATCTCGACTTGGTGCATCGCCCATCACGTTGATGAATATTTTCCTCAATTTCCCAGTGCAAATTCCAGTAAACTAATGTACATTCGATACGGTGCATTGGCCAACACATTGATGCCAACAATGCAGTGTATTGCTCTGCACGTCGCTTGGTCAATTTTTAGTCATTATAAAGAAAAGTCCTCAGGAGTATTTAGGTTTTTTCTCACATCTATCATTCCCAGAAAACAAAATTAAACTCGTCTAAGATAAAAAACTATTCATTCTTCACAATTTTCTTTCAAGAACAAACCCTAGGAGATTATATATTTAATTCTAGGCTCAAGAACATACCATCAATCTTTCTGAATTTAATTGTTAAGGTATGTCAAGTGTTCATCCAAGGGTCCCTTCCACCCTTGGAGTTCAAGAATCAATTTTTAAAACTTCAAGTCTATTGATTATATGAATTTCATGTTGGGTTTGATTATATTCATGATTATAATGATTAATTTGGTTTCTAATCCATGTGGTGTTTCAAGTTTCAAGTGGAATTATTTGATATATGTATAAAATCATGTGAATCTGTGCTAAACCCTTGAAATTGTAAATAGGGATTTGAATTATGGTGCATATATATGGTTAGTGTCATGTGCATGGATTATGTCCTCCAAGTGTTTGATAAATTGCTTATGTAAACAAAGAAAAAGGAAAAAAACAATCATTTCATGTTAGCTTATGTGCAAGTTATATCATGCATGTATTTGATAAAATGTCTCTATGAATGAGTTATGATCAAGTACATATGGTTTTTCCATTTTAATATATGTTATGATTAAATTTTCTGTTTATCAAGTCTTGGGGGTATTTAGTACCTAAAAACTTAGTTGTTTACCTAAAGCTGTGGTATTTACAGAATAGTCTCAGTAGTGTCGAATAGTAGCCTTAGTAATTATTCATAGTTACAGTTCAGTATTCAGTTCAGACCTCAGTAAATTTGACTATTCAATAAAACTCTATAGTATTCCATCAGTTAACAGAATTTAGTAGTACTACATCAGTTAACAAAACTTAGTGAACTTTGTTCAGTTCAGTTAGACAGTACGATCAGTAAGAGTTTAGTCCAACCTAGTATAGTTTAGAATTATGTCTAGTGTCTATTCAGTTGGGAGTACAATTCAATACCGAGTGAACCCATGGATGGGGACTCACTTGCCAGCAGAGGGTATGATCCTTAGAAGCAGTCCCTGTGTTCCAGAACTTTGTAGCCAGCATAGGTTGATATATCAACCTGCCAATTAAGGTTTTAAGAGGTATCCTACTTACCAGTTGAGGGTACCACCATTCTCATTCAGAGAACTTGCCAGATGAGGGTGACTCAGCTTGTCTTTACCCATGGCTTGGTGCTGACACCCTTCTAATTTGGGTTATAGGTTGGACCCCAATACATTCATAGAAGGACATGTTGTTTAGATGATTATCTCCAACAATCTTAGTTTCAATCTTCAGAATAGAACTCACTTCAGTTCTACAGAAATTAGGACTGTCAGATACAGTCACTTAATTCAGCACGAAACTCAAAATAGTTCCACTAGAATTAGGACGGTCAGATGCTGTCACTTAGTTAACAATAATACAGTATCAGTAAATTTAGATATCAGTAAACTAGTAATTCAGAACTAAGTATCCAATGTTATCATTACCTAAGTTACAGTTTACAAATTCCATGTATGTACTCTCATTTGGTTATACTTATGTTATTTAGTCATATTGTTCATGCATATGAACCCATGCATCCTAGCCTACCTCACTTAGCATACCAATATATTCAAAGTACTAATACATACTTTTCTTTTGTGCTATGATGTCTTATATCATAGGTTCAGATGCACGATCTCCCGATCATACTTAGTAGCTCGATTCATCATAAACAGACTAGTGGTGAGTCCTTATTATTTAAGGATAGATATATTATTCTAGTATTTTAGTACTCTATTTATTTTAGTAGTTGGAGTTAGTTTGGGACTTGTCCCATCAACTCCTTGTTCAGGCAGTAGAGGCTTTTCTGACTAGAGTATTTGTAAACAGATATTTAGTTTCGATATTGATGTACCGTACTCTATATTTATTTTAGATTTGAACAATATGGTAAATTTTTCTCTAATTTCTGTATAATTATAGTATTGTTGTTCAGTTAATGCAGCAGGTACTTGTGATATGTTAGCTTGTGGTCCTTCAGGATTATGAGTATTGTATAGCATCTGGGGTACAGACTCGGGGCATTACAAATTTGGTATCATATGCTAAAGTTCAAAAGAGTCATAGGAAGTTTGAAAACCATATTTAGTAGAGTCTTGTGCATGGGTGTGTAGTGCGCCACACTTATGGAATGGAGACTATTCGATGTTTTTGAAAAAGTTTCCCTTCTTTCAGCATTCAGGTCATACGAGTAAGCATGAGCTCAAGTTAAACTCTTAGTCTAATCCATTCTATCCTTTTCGTTTACAATGCATTCCAAAAAGACCAATGAAAGGAGAATCAGAAATCAGTCAGCACCTCAACCCCTTCAAGCAGATCTTATGGACGAACATGTCTTCCACTCTTAATTCAGAGGAACTTTCACCACTCTCTCTCATTTTGTGGAAGCCTAGAATGAATTCTAAGCTGCTGTTTTAGCTAACCCAGTGGCCAATGCTGGTGCAATCAGGATTCGGTCCTTCACCCGAATGAACCCTCCATCTTTTACCGAGTCAAAGTTAGATGAGGACTCACAATTTTTTTTTCTTAGGTTCAGAAGGTTATAGATATTATGGGGGTGACAGCTAGTGAGATTGCTGAGTTAGCTACATATCTATTGTAGGACGAAGCTCACTCATGGTTCAAATAGTGGAAAGCTGAGAGAGCTGCAGATATAGGGCCCATAGAGTAGGAGGAGTTTGCTACTGCTTTTCTGGATAGGTTCTTTCAGTTAGAGTTAAGGGAAGCAAAGGTTCTAAAATTTATTAACCTGAACTAGGGCAACATGATAGTGAAAAAGTATTTTCTAAAGTTTACGCAATTAGTTAGATATGCTCCTCATGTGGTAGCAGATAGTAGATCTAAGATGATTAAGTTTGTGTCGGGCATGTATAATAGTATGGTCAAAGAGTGTTGGACCATAATGTTGATTAAAGATATGGACATATCCAGGCTCATGGTCCATGCTCAGTAGATAGAGGAGGCTAAGAATAGGAAGAAGTGAAGAGAGAGCAAGAGAGAGAGAGAATAGGTAGTTTCAACTTTGCCTAGCCTAAGTCAAAGGGTGGGAATCTTTCTTGGTTACACCTTACATCCCAGTTCAAGCTCCATCCACAGCTAGTACTTCAGTGCTAAAATTAAGAGATGGCAATAGAGATAGGGCAATAGGCCCTAATCTGAGGGTAGTGTTAAAAACGCCCAAATTATTCCTCTTTGCTAGATATATGGTAGAAACCACTAGGGTATCTATAGGGATATCGGTGATGTGTCTTTTGGGTGTGGCAAGATTGGTCACAGAGTTAGATATTATCCCCACTCAGGTTCTCAACATCAGCATAATCGTCCTTCATCTCAGTTTGGTCACCCAAAACAATAGGGTGGCACTTCTAGTGTTACCAGTGGGTAATGCCCAAACATACTCTATGCCCTTCAGTTCCAACAGGATCAGGAAATTTCTCTTCATGTGATCACTGGTACATTATAAGTTTATCATTTACATATTTATGGTTTGCTCGATCCAGGAGCTTCTTCATCTATTGTAACTCTCTATATATCTTTCGACTTCAGAGTTAGTTCTAAGATCTTAGCAGAGCCTTTCTCCATCCCTACCCTAGTGGGTATATTCATTATACCCCAACGGGTATACAGGAACTAACCGATTATGGTATATCAGAAATTTACTTTAGCAGACTTAGTTGAATTAGAGATGAATGATTTTGATATCATTCTCGTCATAGATTAGCTTCATTCCTACTATGCCTCAGTCAACTGTAGAAACAGAATTGTCCAATTTTATTTTCTGAATGAGCCCATCCTAGAGTGGAGGGGTAGTACATCAACACTTAAGAGTCAACTTATTTCCTACCTTTGGGCAAGGAAAATGATATCTAAGGCATGTGTCTACTATCTCATTCAAGTCCAGGACTCTAGATCAAAAATCCGTACTCTTGAGTAAGTGTAAGTAGTATGTGAATTCCGAAGCGTGTTTCCCGAAGATCGTCCCAGAGTACCTCCAAAAGGGAAATCAACTTTGGAATATACCTTCTTCTAGACACTAAACCTATATCTATTCTGCCATATAGACTGGCTCTATTTAAACTCAAAGAATTTAAAGAATAGTTGAAAAATCTTCAACATAAGGGATTCATCAGTCCTAGTGTGTCCTTATGGGATGCAACAATTCTATTTGTGAGTAAAAAAGATAATTCTCTTAGAATGTGTATAGTCTATCATCAGCAAAATAAAGTCACGATCAAGAACAAGTATCAACTTTCTAGAATTAATGACTTGTTTGACCAACTTTAGGGTGCTAGTTATTTTTCTAAGATAGACCATAGATCAGGCTATCATCAGCTCGAAGTCAGAGAATGTGACATTCCAAAAATAGCTTACAGAACTTGGTATGGTCACTTTAAATTCTTAGTCATGTCATTTAGTCTTACTAATGCCCCAATAGCTATCATGGACTTAATGAACCATGCATTCAAGTAGGACTTGGACAGGTTCATTATAGTCTTCTTAGATGGCATCCTTGTCTACTCCAGCAGTGAGCATGATCATGCTGACCATCTCAGAATAGTATTACAGACTCACAGAAACCATTAGCTATTCACCAAATTCAGTAAGTGAAAATTTTTGCTAAGTTCAGTAGCCTTCCTCAGCCATATCATTTCTGGTGGTGGCATTAGTGTTGATCCCCAAGTGATTGAAGCAGTGAGAAACTGGATAGGCTTATTTCTCTATTAGATATTTGGAGTTCCTTAGGTTTGGCTGGATATTACCAATAGTTTGTTGAGGGATTATCATCTATTTCAACCCCTATGTTCAAATTGACTCAGAATGAGGTCAAATTTTTATGGTGAAATTCTTGTGAGAAGAGTTTTTAGGAGTTGAAAACTTGACTCACTACAACCAGAGTTTTGACTCTGGTAGATGGTTCAAACATCTTTGTTGTGTATTATGATGCTTCCAAAATTAGTTGCAGGTGTTATTTGATTTAAAGAGGTAAGGTCATAACCTATGCCTCTTAACAACTTAAGCCTCATTAAAAAACTATCCAAATCATGATCTTAAGTTAGTGGCAGTAGTATTTGCCTTAAAGATTTAGAGAAACTATTTTGTGGAGTGCATGTTGATGTGTTGACTAACCTAAGAGTCTGCAGTATGTGTTCTCTAAGGAAGACCTAAACCTCCATCACAGAAGGTGGATGGAGCTGTTAAAGAATTATAATATGAGTGTTCTGTATCATCCGAGCAAGTCTAATATAGTGGATAATGCTATTAGTAAGATGTATATGGGTAGTATTGCTCACGTGGCCATGGTAAGAAAAAGTTAGCTCAGGAGGTTCATCAACTTTCTAGAGTATGTGTTTACTTTATCTATTCAGCTGAAGGTAATATGTAGGTACAGAACATTTTAGAATCATCCCTGGTTTCTGAAGTGAAGGAATAGCAGGATATGGATCCTAGTCTAGCTAAGTTGGAAGTATCAGAGATTAGAAGGTAGAGGTTTTATCCCAAGGGGGAGATGGTGTTATACATTGTTAGGGTTTTCCTATGTTTGATAGGTGTAGATGACCTAATATAGTGGATTCTTGTAAAAGCGCATCATGTTCCCAAAAACTTATCAGTTTACATAGAATTGTGGTATTACAAAACAATCTCGGTAGTGTCATAAATAGTAGCCTAAGTAATTAGTCACAGTTATAGTTCAGTATTTAGTTTAGACCTTAGTATATTCGGCTAGTCAACAGAACTTTCTAGTATTCCATCGGTTAACAGGGTTCAGTATTACTCCATCATTTAACAAAACTCAGTGAACTCAATTTAGTTCAATTAGATAGTAAGATCAGTAACAGTTCAGTCCAGCCTAGTACAGTTTAGAATTCAACCAAGTGTCTATTCATTTGGGAGTAGGATTCACCACCGAGTGAACCCAAGGATGAGGACTCACCTGCCAGCAGAGGGTGTGATCCGTAGAAGCAGTCCTTGAGTTCTCGAACAACATAGCCAGCATAGGTTGAGACATCAACCTACCATTTGAGGATTGAAGAGGTGTCCTACCTGTTATTTGAGGGTACCGCTGTTCTCATTCAGAGCACCTGCTAGATGAGGGCTACTCAGATTGTCTTTACCCGTGGCACAATTTTGACATACTTTCAACTGGGGTTAAAGGTTAGACCCTAATCCATTCAGAGAGAGGAATTTTTGTTAGATGATTACCTCCTACAGTCTTAATTTTAGTCTTCAAAAAATTACACAATTCAATTCTACAGAATTTGGACTGTCAGAAATAGTCACTCAGTTAGTTCAGCATAGAACTCAGAATAAATCCACAAAAATTAGGACTTTCAGATACAATCACTCAATTAATAGTAATATAGTATTAGTAAACTAATAATTCCAAACATAGTATCCAATGTTATCATTACCTTAGTTATAGTTTACGAATTCTATGCATGTACTATTATTCAGTTATACTCATGCTATTTAGTCATTATTATTCATGAATATTAACCCATGCATCCCATCCTACCTCACTTAGCATACCAGTACTTTCTCAGTACTGATGCATACTTTTATTTTGTGCTATGATGTCTTATATCATAAGTTCAGACGCATGGGCGCCCGATCATACATAGCAGCCTGAACCATCAGGAGCAGACTAGTGGTGAGTCCTTATTATTTTAGGAGAGATTTATTATTTCAGTATTTCAGTACTCAGTTTATTTTAGTAGTTGGAGTTGGTTGGGGACTTGTCCTATCAATGCCTTGTTCAGATGGTAGAGGATTTTTAGACTAGAGTTTTTCTAGATACATGTTCAGTTTTGGTATTGGGGTACCGTACTATGTAATTATTTAAGATTTGAACAATCTGGCAAATTTTTCCTTTTCTGCATAGTTACAGTATTGTTATTCAGTTAATGCAGCAAGTACCGGTCATGGGTTAGCTTATGGTCCTCCTAGATGAGGAACACTGTGTAGCATCCAGGGTACAGACTCGGGGTATTAAAAACTTAGTATCAGAGCCTACGGTTAAACAGAGTCCTAGAAAGTTTGAAATCCTTATTTAGTAGAGTCTTGTTCATGGGTATGTAGCGTGCCACTCTTATGGATAGTAGACTATTAGATGTTTTAGGAAAAGTTTCCCTTCATTCAGCTTTTATGTCATTCGAGTGAGCATAAGCTAAATTTAAACTCTCAGTCTAATCCTGTAATGCCCTGAATCTGGTACTCGGAATAATACATAGTGCTCATGATCCCGAAGGACCACAAGCTAACCCATGGTTGATATCTATACCTGAACACTACATAAAATACTGTATAAATGTAGAATTAAAGGATGTAACGTTCAAAAATGAGACATAATATCTGATAAAAATATAACATTCGGGTGGGGTATAAAATACCCAAAATATATGAAATAACTGTCTGAACATTATAGTCTAAAAGCCTCAAAACTGTCTAAATAAGGAGTTGATGGGACATGTCCCCAACTAACTCAAACTACTGAAATAAATAAATTAATGAGATAATGAAGTAATGGTCATGTCTTCGAAGGATGAGGACTCACTGCTAACTCTGACTGTTGAGACTGAAATGCTACTGAGGATCTAGAGTTTATGCTTCTGAACCTATGGTATAAAAACCATAGTTAAAATGCATCAATATGATTGAATGTACTGGTATGCATAAGAGGTAGGATAAATTCAAAGGGTTCATATGCATGAACTATACTATCTGACTAAAACATGAACGTGAGGATACATGCATGAATACATAATTACTATAAATGAGTTCATGATAGCATAATTACTGAATCTGAGAACTGATAACATGAGATACTGATAACTGTATAACTAAAATAACTGATACTGAGTGATTGTATCTGATAGTCTAGTTTCTGATGGAACTAGGTGAGTTTTGTGCTTTTTTAAGTTGATTTTATGTGACATTCCTAATCTAACCGACATGCCCCAAATAATGCAACATAGCAGAGTTAGGGTCCAATTTGTAACCCTAATTGGAACGGTGTCAATACCACACCACTAGTAAGGACAATCTATGAGCAACGCTCATATATCAGGTAAATCTAGTAAAAGTATTGGGAACCCTCATATAAAAACTTAAGCCACCTCTTCTACCCTCATAGAAGAGGCTATGATGTCTCAACTTACACTGGCTACGTAGTTCTGAAATGTAAGGATTGCTTCTAAGAATCACACCTGCAGATACTAGGTGGGTTACTATCCTTGGGTTCACTTGGTGCTAATTTATACTCCCATATGAATAGACACTAAATATAATTAACTGAATTGAACTGGACTGAGTTAACTGAGTTTTGTTGACTGAAGAAATGCTACAGAGATCTGATAACTGTCTGAGATTTCTAAGATTTCTAGATTTTTGAGCTTTTGCGAGTCACATGGATGACTGAGTTTTATGGATCATGGATTGACTGAGGATATCATGAAAACATGATAGTGGCTCTAACCACACAACTAAATTGTCGGGTACAAGTACCCAAGGACTCGATTGGAAGAAATTAACAAAGAATGATTTTCTTGAATACATGACCAAGATCACAATCCATAATACAATAATCTAGAGATTTCATAAAGTACAAGTTTTAAAGCACCACAATGGCTACACATATATCCATAATTCATTGACTAAGACATTTCATCAAATACTTGACATGCATAAACTTGTGCATGAATGGGGATTTCATATTATTATACTAGTATGACACTTTTCCTTCACATAGGTATTTAATCAAACACATGGGGAGCATGCTTTGGTTATACAATCATCAACATATCAAATAATTATGGATACATAAATCAACTTATAAATAGAAGGTGGGGGGAGAGTTATTATGATTATTATGAAAATTACCATATTCTAGGATCAATAATTGGAATATGTAATTTAAAATGTCAATCAAAACACTATAAAACATGGAAATGGATTTCAATTCAATTTAAATCATAAACATTCATAAAAACACAAATCTAGTATTTTGAAAAGAGATTCTTGAGCTTCACGGGTGAAAGGGACCCATGAATCAACATATGACATACTTGGGTTGTGAGTTTCTTGAAGTTCTTGCACTTGAAGAACTTGAATTTCTTAGTTTATTGAAGGAGGATTTGGATCTTGATCTTAGGGATTATCTTTGAGAGAAAACCCTAATTTGATGTTGTAGATGGATAATGAACTTATGAACCTTGGTCTGATATAATTAGGGGTTAAAACAGGTAGAAAAGACCCAATTACCCTTTTAAAAATGACTTTAAATAAATGAATTAAATACGCAATGGTGGGTGTGATGGTTTATCACTGGGTTGATGGTCTATCGGTTCTAACCGTCACACCTGGGCAGAATAGGGGTTCACTGCCTCTCCTACATCGATTGGGCGATGTTCTATCGCTAGCTTGACGGTCCATCAGCCCGAGCCATCGCTCTTAGGAAGAATGTGGTCTCACTGTCTCTGTTGCAATATCTTGGATGATGATCCATCGCTAGCTCGATGGTCTATCGGCTCTCACCGTTGCACCTGGGCAGTTTTGATTACTTTCTATATTTTGACAATAACTTTCTACCCCGATAACAGATTTGGATGAAATTTGTATCGTTGGAAAGCTAATTTAATTTCCCGCTAAAAAAAGTGAAAATATTAAAAATTCTACGTGTACAAAAATGGATTCATCTTTCAAAGTTAGTTTCTAGCATTCTTGGGATGATATTAAGCTTGGTAGATGTATAGGGTATTACAAATCCATTCTCTCCTTTTAGTTTATAGAACATGCCTCCCAAAAATACTAATGAAAGGAGAACTAGAAATCAGTCAGCACCTCAGTCTATTTAGGTAGTTTTGCTGGATAAATATGTCTCCAATGCTTAGTTCAGAGCAGCTTTCACCACCCTATCTCATTCTATGGCAGCATAAAATGAATGCCCAGCTGCCATTCTAGACAAACTAGTGGTCAATACTGCTGCAGCCAGGATTTAAGACATCACTCAGATGAACCCTCTATCTTTTTTTGGGTCAAAGTCAGATTAGGACCTACAGGAATTTCTTGATCAGGTGTAAAAGGTTACAGATATTATGGGGTGACAGCTAGTAAGAGTGCTAAGTTAGTTGCATGTTAGTTACAGGATGTGGCTCACTCAAGATTCAAATAGTGGAAAGTAAAGAGAGCCTCAGAAACAGGGCCCATAGAGTTAGAGAAATTTGCTGCTGCTTTTATAAATAGGTTCTTCCCATTGGAGTTGAGGGAAGCAAAGGTTCTTGAATTTATTAACCTAAAGCAGGGCAACATGACAGTGAAAGAGTATTCTCTCAAGTTTACTCGATTAGCTAGATACACTCCTCATATGGTAGCAGATAGCATATGGAAAATGAGTAAGTTTGTGTTGGGTGTGTCTAATAGTTTGGTCGAGGAGTGTAGGACTGCAATATTGATTAAATAAATAGACATGCCTAGGATCATGGTCTATACTCAGCAGATAGATGATACTAAGAATAAAAAAAAGGAGAGGGAGAGGAAAAAAACATGAACAGGTAGTTTTGACGTTGCTCAGCCTAAGTCATAAGGTGGGAATCATTCTCAGTCCTACCCAAAATCCTTAGTTCTAGATCCATCCTCAGCCAGTGCTCCAGTGCCAAAATTCAGAGATACCAATAGAGATAGGGCTCTAGGCCCTAATCCTCGGGGTAGTGTCAATAGCGCCCGAAACAATCCTCTTTGCGAGAAATATAGCAGAAACCACTAGGGTGTCTACAGGGCTGGTAGTGATGTGTATTTTGAGTGTGGTATGCCATGTTATAGAGTCAGATATTGTCCCTATTCAGGTTCCCAGGGTTAGAATAATCGTCCCTCGGCTCAGTCTGGTCGCTTAAATTAGTAGGGTGTCACTTCTAATATTACCAATGGGCAACGCCCAAATAGACCCTATACCCTTCAGTCTCGGCAAGATTAGGAAAGTTCTCCTGATGTGATCACTTGTACGTTACAAGTTTATCATTTATATATTTATGCTTTGCTAGATCCAGGAGCTTCTATATCCTTTGTAACTCCATATATAGCTTTCGACTTTAGAGTTAGTCCTACGATCCTAGTAGAGATTTTCTTAGTGTTTACTCTTATGGCTATATCCACTATAGACCGGTGAGTATACAGGAACTATCAAGTTATAGTATCTCAGAATGTTACTTCAGCAGAGTTAGTTGAAATAGAGATGATCGATTTTGATGTCATTCTTGGCATGGATTGGATTTATTCCTAATATACCTCAGTTAATTTTAGAAATAAAATTGTCCAGTTTTAGTTTCTGAATAAGCCTATCCTAGAGTGGAGGGGTAGTACTTCAACCCTTAGGCATCAACTTGTTTCCTACCTTAGGTGAAGGAAAATAATATCTTAGGGATGTGTGTACCATCTCGTTTGAATCCAGGACTCTAGATCAGAAATCCCTACTCTTGAGCCAGTGTAAGTAGCATGTGAATTCTCATATGTGTTTTCTGAAGATCTTCTCGGAGTTTCTGTCAAAAAGGAAATAATCTTCGTAATAGACCTTCTTCAAGACACTCAACCTATATCTATTCCCCCATACAAAATGGCTATATTAGAACTCAAAGAATTAAAAGAACAGTTGAAATATCTCCTAGATAAGGGATTCATCAGACCCAGTATGTTCTGGTAGGGTGCACTTATTCTATCCATGAGTAAGAAACATAGTTCTTTAGACTGTGTATAGACTATCGTTCGGTAAATAAAGTCATGGTCAAGAACAAGTTCCACTTCCCAGAATTGATGACTTATTTGAACAACTTCAGGGTGCTAGTTACTTTTCTAAGATAGACCTCAGATCCGGCTATCATAAGCTCAGAGTCAGAGAATATGACATTCTGAAAATAGCTTTTAAAACTCAGTATGGTCACATCAAATTATTAGTCTTGTTATTTGGTCTTACTAATGACCCAGTAATTTTCATGGACTTGATGAACCATGTGTTCAAGCAGTACTTGGACATGTTCATCATAGTCTTCATATATGACATCTTTGTCTGCTCCCGCAGTAAGCATGATCACGTAGACCATATCAAAATAGTATTATAGACTCTTATAAACCATTAGCTATTCCTCGGCCATATCATTTTTGTTGATGGTATTAGAGTTGATCATCAAAAGTCTAAAGCAGTAAGAAATTGGCCCAGACCAATCTCTCCATTAGATATTAGGAGTTTTTTGGGTTTGTTTGGCTATTACCGATGGTTTGTTGAGGGATTTTTATCTGTTGCATCCCTTATGTCTTGATTGACTCATAATAAGGTCAAATTTCAATGGTCAGATTCTTGTGAGAAGAGTTTTTAGGAGTTGAAGACTCGACTCACTATATTTCTAATTTTGACTCTACCAGATAGTTCAAATGGCTTTATTGTGTATTGTGATACTTCCAGAGTTAGTTTGGTGTGTGTTTTGATGAAAAGTGGTAAGATCATATCCTATGCCTCTAGACAACTTAATCCCCATGAAAAGAACTATCCAACTCATGATCTTGAGTTAGCATTAGTAGTTTTACCTTAAAGATTTGGAGGCCCTATTTTTATAGAGTGCATGTTGATATGTTCACTGTCCATAAGAGCCTGCAGTATTAATTCTCTCAGGAAGACCTAAACCTCTATCAGAGAAGATGGTTGGAGTTGTTGAAGAATTATGATATAAGTGTTCTGTATCATCCGGGTAAGGCCAATTTAGTGGCTAATGCTATTAGTAGGATGTTTATGGGTAGTATTGCTCATGTAGAGGATGGTAAGAAGAAGTTAGCTCAGGAGGTTCATCAACTTTCCCGAATAGGTGTTCACTTAGTTGATTCAACATAAGGTAGTGTATAGGTGTAGAACAGTTCAGAATCATCCCTGGTTTCTAAAAAGAAGGAAAAACAGGATAAGGATCCCAGTCTAGCAAAGTTAAAAGAATTAATCAGAAATCAGAAGGTATAGGTTTTATACCAAAGGGGAGATTGTTTTATGTATGTTCAGGGTCGCCTATGTGTTCAAGGTGTAGATGAACTAAGATAGTGGATTTTTGCAGAAATGCAAGGTGCGCGTTACTCTATTTATCTAGGGGCCACTAAGATATACAGTGATTTATTAGAGATCTATTGGTGGAGTGGGATTAATATAGACATTATAGAGTCTGTAGCTAGCGCTCAATACGTCAGCAGGTTAAGATCGATCATCATAATCCTAGGAAGGCTATGTAGGAGCTTAGTATTCCCACTTGGGAGTGGGAAGAGGTGAACATGTATTTTGTGATGGGCTTGCCTCATACTCATTGTTAGCATGATTCAGTTTGGGTCATTATAGGCAGAATGACAATATTAGGCAATTTCCTACTAGTCCATACCTCTTATTCAACCGAGGACTATGCGATACTCTATAGACTTTAGAGGATGTGCTACGAGAGTGTGTGATAGACTTTAAAGGTAGTTGGGATGGCCCCTTGCCTTTGATTGAGTTCACATATAACAACAAATACCATTACAACATTCAGATGGCTCTATTTGAGGTGCTTTATGGAAGGAGATGTAGGTCTTCTAATGTCGATTTGAAGTGAGAGAGGCCATAGTAGTAGGGCCTGACTTTGTGTTTTACACCTTAAAGAAGGTTCAATTGATCAGGAAAAGGCTTAAGATAACTCCGAGTCAACAGAAATCGTATGTACATGTACAAAGAAAGGATGTCAAGTTCGAGATTAGTGATCATGTGTATTTTAAGATCTCTCTTTTGAAAGGAGTGAAGAGGTTTGGAAAGAAGGGGAAAATCAATCCCTGATATGTCAGTCCTTATCGAATTCTACACTGTATCAGAAAGGTAGATTACGAGCTTGAGTTGCCTTCAGATTTAGCATTAGTCCATCTAGTGTTCCATGTCTCCTTGCTAAAGATATGCATAGGTGACCCAGTAGTTGTAATACCTGTAGGGAGAATAGACGTTTAGAACAACCTCTATTCTGAGAAGATTCCAGTCAAAATCCTTGATTATCAAATTCATAAACTGAGGAAAAAAGAGGTCCCCCTAGTCAAAGTTCTTTGGTGGAACCAGTCTGTTGAGGGAGCTACTTGGGAAGCAGAAGTAAATATATGGACCAAGTATCCTTACCCCTTCTCCGCAAGCTCAGACATAACCCAACGTAATAGTTTTCCCTTGAACTTACTAAATTCCATGCTTAGATTTCCCTTATAGACTTGGTATCAGTTACCATTGTATTTTTCAGTTATGTATTTATACATTAGATATGCATGTTCATCATGATAAACTCTACTTATAAATAATTCCAGTTATGCATTTATGAATTATGTTCAGCCATGTACTCATGCCTCAGATATGCATCTTCAGTAAAAAATTTCATTATATTAGTAGTGTTAGTCATGAAATCATGTTATAGTTGTGCATGTCTTATTTCTAAATCTAGTCTATCAGTATTCTCAACTCAATCAGCCTCATTCGAGGATGAATGTTCCCAAAGGGAGATATTGTAAGACCCTACAAAATCTTAATCCTAAATCAGTTCTTTAAATCTTGTTAAGGGGTCCCAGACTTAAAATTTTTTAGCTAAGTATTAAGACTTAGTGTTATTTTAGCCTTCGTAGATTGGCGACTCTATTTCACGACCCTCATTACCTTGAAGTAATGAGTTTTAGGTTGTATCATCATTAGGAATGTCAGTGGGTATTCCCGAACAAGTTTTAAATTTTTTGGACTTTATTTGAAACACATTTGAAAACTCAATCCAGTGGATCGATGATATCTCAACGTGGTGCGTTGCTCATCGAATCAATTAATATTTTCCTTTAGCTCCCAGTACAAATTCCAGTGAACCGATGCAGACTCAATGCATGGTGTGTTGGCCATCACGTCAATGCAAATGATGTGTTGCGTCGGTTTGCATGTCGTTAGGTATGTTTTTAGTCATTAAAAAGCTGCATCATCAGCGGTATTTGGGTCTTTTCCCCATGTCTATCATCCCCAAAACACAAAACTAAACTCTTTTATGAGCAAAAACTATTCATTCTTCACAAGTTGCTGTTAAGAACAAACCCTAGGAGATTTTAAATTAATTTAAAGCCTCAAGAACTTACCAACAATCTTTAAGAGTTTAATTGTTAAGCTATGTCAAGTGTTCATCCAAGGGTCCCTTCCACCATTGGAGTTCAAGAATCTATTTTTAAATCCATAAGTGTATTGATTACATGAATTTAATATTGGGTTTGATTATATTCATGATTATAATGATTAATTGGGTTTCTAATCCATGTGTTGTTACAAGTTCATGTGGAGTTATTTGATATATGTATAGAATCATGTGAATCCATGCTAAACCCTTGAAATTTTAAATAGGGATTTGAATTATGGTGCCTCTATGTGGTTAGTGTCATGTACATGGATAAGTCCTCCAAGTTTTTGATAAATTGCGGATGTAAATAAAGAAAAAGGGAAAAACAATCATGTCATGTTATCTTATGTGCAAGTTATATCATTCAAGTGTTTGATAAAATGTCTCTATGAATGAGTTATGATCAAGTGTATATGGTTTTGCCCTTTTAAATTTATGCTATGATGAAGTTTTCATGCTATCGAATCTTGGGGGAATTTAGTACCCAAAAAATTAGCTGTTTACATAGAGCTGTGGTAGTCACTATGCAGTCTTAGTAGTGTCATGAATAGTAGCCTCAGTAATTAGTCACAATTATAGTTTACTATTCAGTTTAGACCTCGGTAAATCCAGCAACTCAATAGAACTCTACTGTATTCAATCAGTTAATAGAATTTAGTAGTAATTTGTTAGTTAATAAAAATTAGTGAACTCAGTTTAGTTTAGTTAAACAGTATGATCAGTAACAATTCAGTCCAGCCTAGTATAATTTAGAATTCAATCAAGTGTCTATTAAGTTAGGAGTAGGATTCAGCACAGAGTGAACCCAAGGATGGGGACTCACCTGCCAGCAGTGGGTGTGATCTATAAAAGCAGTCCTTGTGTTCCAAAACTATAATGCCAACTTAGGTTGAGACATCAAACTTCTAGTTGAGGCTTGATGAGGTGTTCTACTTACAAGTTGATCATACCACCATTCTTATTTAGCGCACCTTCTAGATGAGGGTGACTCGGCTTGTCTTTACCTGGGGCATGATACTGTCATCCTTCTAACTGGGGTTGTAGGTTGGACCCCAATCCATTCAGAGAGGGGTATATCGATTAAATGATTACCTCCTTTAGTCTCAGTTTTAGTCTTTAGAATAGAACTAAGTTCAGTTCTACTAAAATCAGGACTGTCAGACACAGTCACTCAGTTCAGCATAAAACTCAGAATAGTTCTACATTAATCAGTATTGTCAGATACAGTCACTCAGTTAATAGTAATACAGTAGCAGTAAACTCAGATATCAGTAAACAAATAATTTAGAACTCAGTATCCAATGTTATCATGACCTCAGTTACAGTTTACGTATTTCATGCATGTACTCTCATTTAGTTATACTTATGTTATTCAATCAATATTGTTCATGTATATGAACTCATGCATCCCAGCCTACCTCACTTAGCATATTAGTACATTCAAAGTACTGACACATACTTTTTTTTTGCGCTATGATGTCTTATATAATAGGTTCAGATCCATGGGATCTCGATCATACTTAGCAGCCTGATCCATAAGCAACATACTAGTGGTGAGTCCTTAATATTCGAGGATAGATTTATTATTCCATTATTTAAGTACTCTATTTATTTTAGTAGTCGGAGTTAGTTGGGGACATGCCCTATCAACTCATTGTTTAGATAGTAGAGGCATTTCAGCATAGAGTATTTATAGATTGATGTTTTGGTATTGATGTACCGTACTCAGTGTTTATTTTAGATTTGAACCTTATGGAAGATTTTTGCCTAATTTTTACATAATTACAGTAATGTTATTAAGTTAATGCAGCAGGTACCAGTCATAGGTCAGCTTGTGGTCCTTCGAGATTATGATCATCGTGTAGCTTCCACAATACAGACATGGGCATTATAATTTTTTAACTCTGACTTTGTTTTAGGCAGTCACATATTCCCATGTGAAGGTTATAAGTTGCATCAAATAAAGCATAATATTTATGAAGATAAGTTTAGTTAAGATAGTATTTCAGAAGTTTGGCTAAGCATCAAAAGTTAACAGTTGCATTGCCTATGACATAGTAATCCTATTCTAGAATCTGTTCTATATGTCGATATCCCATGATATAGATTTTTTACGATATTGTAATTCCTTAGTCAAATTCCACAGCAACATCATGCACAAAATTCTTTCTCTCGATTGTTACTAGAAGTTATGATAAGGAGACTTTGAGAAAACTCATATTGCATTCTTAGTAAGTCTTGGAGATTCTATCGCATTATGTATCACATGAAAATTCTATATTAATGATCATGTCATGAATATTTCAAGTGAGTTCTAAACTTTTGGCCTAAATCATCTCCTTATGGTTAATCAATTCAGCTGAAAAATTAGTTTCAAGACTGAAGTTTGATTGTTTCAGCTCAAATAAGTCCTTTATTAACAGGCCTGTTATGTAAAATAATTCCATGCAATTCCTATATATGTTTATTCATCCCATATGTATCAGCTGAGTCAGTACTCTCTTAAAAGGTTGTTTTAGTTATGAGATATGATAAATTTTAGAAATTTAGTTTCAAAATAGTAATTACATTCTTTTCATCCAAATATCAACCTTCATTCAAGGATAAATGATCCCAAGTTGAAGATAGTGTAACCCCCCCCCCCCCCCCCCACACACACATTTGAGGGCTAGATTTGAACCATCTTTCCTATAGGTATAGATTGAAAAGAACAATTTCCATGTTAAAAAAAGTGTGTTCATCAATTCCATAGTGTGGGAACATCTAATGATATGAATCGAGATCATAAAGATCTCCTAAATCCAAGAAGAGTTGTGAACTTTTCTACCAATTAAGTTTTAGTGCATATTTCAACTCGGGTCAAATACCAACATAAATTACTTCTATAATATAACTAGTTAGGTAGCCCACTCTATAAAAAATGAAAGATCTTCGAGTCTTCTTTTCAATGCATACAGTTTTACCTTAATACAATATCGTAGTAGAAAACTATGCTCATTTAACATTTAAGTATTTGTGTGTCAAAATGTGATGACTAAGTTGATGAGTCCTAAACTAGGTGACAACTAAGCTAGTCAACCCAAGTAGGCAACCTTAACAATATATGGAAAAATCCAACTGGAGTTGCCAACTAGGGTGATGAGACATCACAAACTAATGGCTTGTCAACTTAGTCGTCATGTAAAGTATCTCTATAATTTTTTTATTTCCTTAGGGGTATTTTGGCATTTTCTGCAACTCAAATCCTACCACCCCGACTTAAGGAACCTACAACAGATATTTACGCATCAGTTATCAAATTTTTTAATGCTCATTTGCATCTGTACTCTAGAGAGAAAGAAGTTAAGGTTTCTTCCTTAAGTTCAACTTCAAAGGATCAAAATTCAAGTTTTCCTTCAGGAAATCAATAATTTTAGGTATGTGGGGTTTGAACAAGGATACTTATTGTTCTATGTGCCCAAAAGTTTTGTTTTTAATTAAATTTATGAGATTTTAATTTGGGTTCATAACCAATTTCCATAATTTTGAAATTATGACATTATCAAGTGATTTAAAATCTAGTTAGCACAAGAAATACCTTAGTCATGTTTTTTGTTACATGATTGTTTTGATTAGATGATTTTTTATATTTTTACATGAATTCCCATGAGTTGATAAATATGCATGATTTTCTGCATGATTTAGTCAATTTACAAATTCGAGCATATAAATTTATCACGACACTCTCAATTTACAAAAAAGTTTAGATTTACTATCTTGGATTACTAGAATATTATTCAGATTTTAATTTTGATCTTATGATATTAGACATGATATGAAATTCACACAGATATTCATGAGTATGATTGATTAACAAAAGCATTATTAGTTTTTATATTTATAAACTCAAATGTTTATTTTAGTGTGAATTCCATCAGTATGAACATAATATATATATATATATATATATATATATATATCTGAGAGTAATATTTAGCATTGAGAGGGAAATTTAGGTTCAACGCATCCTATTCTCCAGAAATTGCATGCCACTATAGGTTTAAGGGCCTCGTTAGATAAGCATGCCCCTTGCCCGAAATAGGTTTAGTTTAGTAATCCCTACAATTTAGTTCAGGTTCTATTCTGGTAGCAAGGGTATAACGACATTGCTCAACGTGTGTCAGATATTGGACTCCATGCTAGCTCACATGATTTATGGTAGTTATTAGAATCTCCCATAGAGAAAGAATATTTTTTAAACTAAGTGTAAAGACTCACAATTTTGTTTAGAAATTGTTTTATGAGTTATTCTTTATGATATTCCAGCTTACCATTTTACCTATAATAAAGGTGGATTCTTTTACACTTAGCCTGCATGATTTGAAAGTATATCCTGCTTCAGGATAACTTATTCTACAGGACTAAAAATTTAAGAAACTAAGTGTAGTGACTTACCCAGTTTATTATATTATGCTTTGTTATTCATGTTTAATGATATTTCAGCTTTCTGTTTAGTTTAGTCTCTTGGTAAGATTACTTGCACTTAGCATGCATGTTTTAATTCTATGCATTTAATCTGACCACATATATGTTTATGTGGCTACATTTATTCATAATGTAGGCATTAGTTGTAGCCCACAAACCACAATTTGATAGTTTGTAGATTCCAGCCAACAGGTGATGAGTTCTCTTAATTTGAGGACTCGAGTAAAATATAGTTCCAGTATTATATATTTTATTCATTTTTATTGATTAAGGATAGATAGGGCATGTCGCGGCTATCGGTGGATAGTATTAGTACAGGCTTCATAGACGGTCAATCTTAGTAGATGTATTTATTTTTAGTTTAATTTGTATAACCAAAGTAGTAAGTTTTTGAAAAATATTGTATTGATTAAGTTAATCTAAAGCCAACTCTTCTGCTAATTATTTTTAGTTTTATGTATTTATTTAGTTGCTCATGTATTATGCCAGTACCATGGGTTAGCTTGGGATCACTTATGGTTCTAAGCACCATGTGACATTTAGGGAGTACTCTCGATGTGTTAAATCCAATAATTGATAAGGTATTAATAATATGACTTCTTGTTTATTTCCAATAATTGATATGATATTGATAATATGAGTCCTGATATAATTCCTATAATTAATAATGATGTTTATAATATGAGTTCTGAGATAAGTTTTGTAACTGATGATGATTTTGATAATATAAGCTCTGGTATAAGTGCAATAATGATGTTACAATATTGATACTATTGAGGATGTTATGATGATAATGATATGAGTTCCTATTTGAGTTCAAATTTGAAATTTGGGTATTCTATGATATGGTATGGATAGTTTATCAGTTATAGATAATACTCAATAAAGTTGTGGATCTTAAGTTATTTATTTTCTTTGATTTTACCCTTCGGGCTTATTGGGGTCATGTTGGGTTATTTACTTTTCTGTATTATTGGCTTATAAGGGCTAATTTATAAGTTATTATTATATGGTCCTTACATAACTATTCTAAATTTAGTTATTTATTTATTCTTAATAGTGTTAAAGATTAATTCCAGGTTTTCCCTATTACCTCGACTTAACTTATTTTATCTTATATATTCTTTATAACATGATTTAGCTTAGTCGAACGATGATGATTACTGATTACCCATGGTTTTTGTACTCATACTACACTTCTATACCTTTTTAGTGTAGATTCGAGTACTAGTAGCTACCATTGATTTGACATTCGTTCTGAGTTAATTTCAGTGATTGGGTGAGCTTTTGTAATCAAAGTTGTCCTCTTTTCTTCAATATTCTATGTCTAGTCTTTAATTCCCAGAAAAAATTATAATTGACTATTTTAAAATTTATTTTCTTTTTATAGTTGCTCTTGTACTAACTCTACTAGGTCATGGGATGAGTTTTGATATTTTATCTATTTATTAAACTGTTATAACAATCTTCTTCTTCTTATTATTATAAGAATTTAACTATTGATATTTCACAAAGTTAACCCATGTCATATAGGTCTAGCCTATGGTTTGGCTTACCTACTGGCGTTATAAAGTAGGTGGAATTGTGACTCATAACTGTGTCACAAAAAATAGATTTAGAGTTTATGTTCATTAGAATTGTTGGTATAAGAGCAAGAGTCTTGTAGAGTCCCGCAGATTTGAATGATGACGTTTGTTTCATATCTTCGGGAGGCTATAAGAAATTCTTCGGAGTTAATCACTTATTTCACTCACTTTATGCTAAGATACTGAGTTAGTTTCTAAATAATTCCTTTGGTTTAACCCTTTTCGTAGATGGCTAGGTCATGTGTTACCGCTACACGAGATGAGGGTCCTTAGATCGAGCCTAGTGATCTTGTTGCTACTCATGAATGACCTGGAGGTCCTGGAAAACACACGGATGTTTTGCTAGTAAGAGGCCAATATAGGGGACCTTCACTAGACCCTATTCCTTCTCTTAAGCTAGAGATTTTTTTACCCTAGCTTGTGATGGGCCAGGGATTAGCCCAGGCTCGACCAATGTTTTCTTTTGTTTTAATGCTCAGGGATGGTTTAGTTCAACTTTTGTGATTATTTGGTGGTACTCTATCTAATGATGAACTATCTAGATATCA
This sequence comes from Capsicum annuum, assembly GCF_002878395.1. NCBI lineage: Eukaryota > Viridiplantae > Streptophyta > Magnoliopsida > Solanales > Solanaceae > Capsicum > Capsicum annuum. The sequence goes on along the minus strand of NW_025831345.1, from coordinate 762,649 downwards.
GAGTGATAATAAGGCAAGAATCCAGCCTATTATATCAGCTTCAATGGTTGAGGCCCCTCCTGCACTGGTGATAACGTTCAACTTACACCTCAAATTAGTGTAAGGCGGTCGTCGTTAATATATTTACCCACCATTTGAGTCGGGATCGAATCCACAGGGAACAATATGAGTGGCGATTAAACTAGTTTGAAATTATAGCTACAAGTTAAATTCAAACAAATGATACAAAAATATAAAAGGGTTTTAGTATATTAATGTTTGTAATCAATATAAATGGAAAACAAGAGTTATGTTCACTGTGGATTTCGGGAATTGATAGATACTATGTACTGCTTAAGACTCTTGAAGTAAGTAGGAACAACAGAATATCCCTGACTACTATACTATCTGACTTATCTCTCGACCTCACCAGACAATTTATTATCTAATTCTCTCAAACTTAGATAACTTAACAATTTCCAATAGAATGTTATCTTAGGTAGATTAATCTAGTTACGATGTTAATTATTAAATGGAAGGTTGGTGGCTTTCGAGTCCCTGTTGATAATTCACGTCCTCTAGTCTGTTTCTCTATTCAAGCAAATAAACCTAAGGCATAACCTATGTTTTCAACCAATAGATTTTAAGTTAAAACAACATAATTTCAAGACATCCTACTACTCTTTTAACACTTTAAGTACCTTACAGCATATCAAACCCTAATCTATAGATCCCACAACTCGGGCTAATGGAATTAGCCACTCATGATTTAATGAATGAAATAAAAAGTTTAATTCATGATAGTATGGATAAACTTACGAATGGATGAAAACAACAATTATTTCTTCAATTGAATCACAAGAGATTAATCTACAATAGTTGATAAGTGTTGAAGGGGAAACAAGAAAAATACTTGATGAAAAAGATGAGGTATTGTACGTTCCTCCCAAGTTCCAAAAACAAGATTGAGAGATCCTAAATAAAACCCTCAAAACTTCTATTTATACCTAAACTTAATTATGGAAATAAAATAACAAAATAAATAAAATTATCGGATTAGGTGACGCCCTGGATGATGCCATATCAAGGGTCTGACGCCTTATCATAGATGGCATTAGATTAGCTACAGTTGTCTTCAAGTTCTGTCTAAAGCTGACGATATTGCTAGAACCACATCACAGATCTGATCGCGTTTCACTGTCGTCGTCAGATGTCTTCTCCTTTTCTAATTCTCTGCTTAAGGCTGACAACCTTATTGACGACTTATCACAACATTGACACCACGTCACCAAATCGTCAGAACTGCTTCTCAGACTGCAACTCCTTGGTTAAGGCTGATGCTAATACTGATAGCCTATCACAAGGCTGATGACTTATCACAGTTGTCTCAGCTATGTTTTCAGCTCTTTTTTCTCGGATTTCAGCTCTTTTGCACCATTGTTCCATGTTTTCAGCTCTTTTAGCTCAGTTTTCAGCTTTTTTGGTCCATTTTTATTTATTTCCATGCATCTTGACTTTCATAAAAAATCTTAAGATATAACATCAAAAAAACCAATAATTACTTAAGAACTTACAATTATTTCAAGTTTAAAAGTCTTAAATGTACATCAAAAATATAGCACTTCAACACCCTCAACTTAAAACAATTGCTTGTCCTCAAGCAACTACATAACACCATACTACGATGCTTAACCAAGAGACACATAAGATACCTATCACAGTTGATTATCAAGTTTAGCTCAAAACACATGCCACGCTCCATGTTCAATTACTTATAAATCCAATTGTGCATATCAATGAAGATTAACAATGTGACCTAAAGGAATCAAGATATGGCATCAGTTCAGCAACAATAACCATGCATATATACAAGTTACACTACCCAAACAAGTAAATAGCTAGCAATGCAACCGATGTGTCCTTACAACAAAGAAGTCCCTCCTCACTCATATATGAACTCCAGCATGTCAATGCGGGGATGGTCAAGAGACACTCACTCTCAGAAAGAAATTCCAATCAATACATGCCAAATACCATATGCTTGCCCTTGTTTTCTGTACCAAGGTATCCAGACAGGTAAGTTAGGATCACTATAGGTCTTTTCTTTGGCTTGTAGTGTAGGCTAAGGGATGGTATGTTATTCAATGGTATTTAGAGTGACTAAGCCTCCTTGGCACTACCTTAACTTTTGGGGTTCATTTAATAACCTTTTTCTTTTTTTTCTCATTTTCTTGATCATACATTATTCAGGATGGATGTGGCTTTTATTTTTTATTCATTTTCTTTTCTTATTCTTCTTCCACACCACCTAGCTTTTTATTATTTTTTACTTATTTTTTTCCTTTTTTCTACCTTTCTTCATACCCAGTTTACATTACGTACCCCTATGATGTCCACCCTCAACTTAGGTTGTTTACCGAAGTTAAGGTGCACAAAGTCCAAGGAGGACTAGGGAGAAAATAGGTACATTATAATCAAAATAGGAAGGTGATAGGTATCATAGAAAGAAATGGTTAATTCAGGCTCAAAATAGGGATCAAGAGAGATCATGCATATAGGGAGGGTCATTTAGGCAAAAAAAAGTGACTTAAAAATCAAAACGGCCTATGATCATTTCCTAACCCCTATCTTTCAACCATGGTAAGACTAACCGGGAAAGTTTTAGATTCAACACACACATGGAATTGAGTAAGCCCTCACACACACATGGCACAATGGTATATCATAAGCTACTACCCATTCGGTTCATGCAATTGTTAGTAGTGATTATCATGTCCCTAGTACTAATGCCATACAAAGATTCACAGTAGCCACATATAAATGCATATCACATAGTTATAAAATAGACCAACGGAGAGATGTTTATCAGTCTTAAAAATTAACTAAAATATGTCAACTACTCTAGATACTTATTTTTCTCTAGTAAACCACAACACACCACAAAACAAATAAAATACACCTAAACATGCTGGCTCTACTAGGAACAAGACTCCGGGAAAAAGAGGCACGACAACAAAAACCCTAGGAGGACATCACATACATAAGTAGCCCCACCCTCAACTTAATATCATGTAGTGTTCCCAACACGTTAATACAAAATAAGAGAGTTAGAAATATAAATGTGGAACTATGGGTGCAAAGATCTGATGTCAATCACACAACACAAATATAAACAACAAAATACCTTGGGTCGCCTCCCATGAAGCGCCTAATTTAGTATCGCGGCATGACCCAACTTAGATTTTTCCTCCATCTTGAGTATATGAAATTCACCCCCAACTTTGAGTCCATCTTCTTGCCTCTCTCATAGTGAGGTGGCATAAAGATTAAGAATTTGAGTAATGGATGATGCATAGCATATAACTCAGCTTTAAAGTGAGGTGTGATTTTGTGTTGCTTATTAAGTGTAAAATAAAGAATATAGGATTATTATTCCTCATCTTCATAGTCTTCTATTAGTTTAGATGATTCCATAGACAAGATATCATCTAAACATAATATGGAAAAATACTTCGAGTGTGGCCTAACAAATCCAACTTCAAAATTTATACTATCCTCTACACACTCACTTTTATTCATCTTCTCAATATTTTTACTTTGAATTGGGCTAGAGTCTTCATAAGAGATTAGCATGGCTTCTCCTTTTACCTCTATCACAATTTACTCAATTTTGGCATCATCCCTCATGGTTGGCTCTGTTGGCTGGGAAATCTTCATGGGTTGATCAACATCAAGCTCATTATCAGTATAGGAATCTTTCTCTTCATCTTTACACTCTTCCATTATTTAAATGATTTCACAGATAAGATATCATCTAAACATAATGTAGAAAAGTATTTCGAATGATTGACCCTGATATCCATCTCTTATATTCTTTCTCTTCCCTTGTTAAATACCCTAATGTCTTGAAGTATGTCACATATGGTATATTTCATTGTGTCAAGATGATCCAATATTAGTTGAAGCATAACTTCAATGTCACTTTTTCCAGTGTTGCGTTCTTTCTTTTCTTGACCATAAGACTTGTCATACTCATAAAAAGAACTGAAACTTAGGTTAGCAAAATATGAGGAGGGGGAATTTAGGCAATCACTCTAATGTCCATCTTAACCATCGCATAAATAGCAATTATACTCCCGGTAGGATGGAGATGGTGAGTATTCCCGCCTGTCACGCGGGTGACCCGAGTTTGATCCCCAACAACGACTTCATTTTTTATAAAGCTCAACTTACACCTCAAATTAGTGTAAGGCGATCGTCATAAATATATTATCCCAACTTTGGAGTTGGGGTCGAATCAACAGGGAACAATGTGAGTGGCGATTAAACTAGTTTGAAATTATAGCTACACGTTAAATTCAAATAAATGATACAAAAATATAAAATAGGCTTTAAGTATTAATGTTTGTAATCAATATAAATGGAAAACTAGAGTTATGTTCACTGTGGGTTTTGGGAATTGACAGATACTAGGTATTGCTTAAGACTCTTGAAGTAAGTAGGAACAACAGAATATCCCTGACTACTATACTATCTGACTTATCTCTCAACCTTTCCAGATAATTTATTATCTAATTCTCTCAAACATAGATAACTTATCTATTTCAAATAGGTGTTATCTCAGGTAGGTTAATCCATCTATGGCATTAATCATTAAACAGAAGGTTGGTGGCTTCCGAGTTTCTGTTGATAATTCACGTCCTCTAGTCTATTTCTCTGTTCAAGCAAATAAATCTAAGGCATAACCTATTGTTTGTAACCAATAGATTTTAAGTTAAAACAATAGAATTTAAAGATGTCCTACTACTCTTTGAACCCTTTATGTACCTAGCAGCATATCAAACCCTAATCCATGGATCCCATAACTCGGGCTAATGGAATTAGCCGCTCATGATTTGATGAATGAAATACAAAAATAAATTCATAATAGTATGGATAAACTTACAAATGGATGAAAACAATAATTTTTTCTTCAATTGAATTACAAGAGATTAATCTGCAATAGCTGATAAGTTTTGAAGGGAAAACAAGAAAAATACTTGATGAAAAAGATAAGGAAATGTGCGTTCCTCCCAATATCCAAAAAACAGATTGAGAGATCCTGAATAAAACCCTTAAAACATTTATTTATACGTAAAGTTAATTATGGAAATAAAATAATAAAATAAATAAAATTATTGGATTAGGTGACGCCCTGGATGATGCCACATCAAGAGTCTGATACCTTATCACCGATGGCGTCAGATTAGCTCCAGTTGTCTTCAAGTTATATCTAAAGCTGATGATGTTGCTGACGCTGTGTCATGGATCAGACAGCATTTAACTGTCGTCGTCAGATGTCTTTTCCTTTTGCTAATTCTTTGCTTAAGGCTGATTCCCTTATTGATGCCATATCACAACTTTGATGCCATGTCACTAACGTCATTAGAACTGTTTCTCAGACTATAACTCCATGGTTAAGGGTGATACCAATGCTAATAGCCTATCACAAGGATGACGACTTATTACGGTTGTGTTAGCCATGTTTTTAACTATTTTTGCTCAGATTTTAACTTTTTTGCTCCATTATTCCATGTTTTCAACTCTTTTTTGTCATATTTTAGCTCTTTTGCTCCATTGTTATTTATTTCCATGCATCTTAACTTTCCTACCAAATTTTAAGAAGTAACATCAAAAATACCCATAATTACTTAAGAACTTACAATTATTTCAAGTTTAAAAGTCTTAAATGTACTACAAAAATCTAGCACATCAATCGGTGGTTCCTCAGTCGATAGTTACGTAACCTGTTATGTCTATTAATATAGGAAAAAATGTTGGGTAGGTTATTAAGAATGGTTTCACCTAGTTTTTTTTGTGCACCAGGTGAAGATGCATATGATTTTTGATTTCTTATGAGGATAAACACCATAATTTGGGCCTTGTTAAGACTCATGGTGTGGATTAAACTACCTTATAGTTGGACTTGTAAGCTCGACATTAGTGGAGAGGTTATCTAGAATCAAGTCAAGATACATCTCCCTAATTGACGTGGACTTAGTTCTCCAAGGTCTTCTTCGAGAAGTGTATGCTTCACTTTCTTAGGGATTATTTAAAATATCATTTTTTAATGATGGAATAGGTTTCTATGAATGTTATAGAGTATAAGGCTCAAGTTCATGAGTTGGTTAGCCATCCTATACAAATGTCTATATAGAGTTTGGTTTTTATGGGTAGGTCTTTTGCTAAGGTTTCTGATTATGCACAAGTAATAAAGGATATATATCATAACACCCAAGGGGTTGCGATAAGAGGTTTTGTTATTAAGATAGTTTTAATGGTAGACATAATGCCTTATGATTTAGAGACAGTGGTTCTCAGGGTAGGTACCCTCTGTGATAGACATATTAGCACTACGATTAGTCTAGTAGGACTGTTTAGAACCTATATAAAATTACTGATAGTACTCAATCTAGTTTTAGTGATCGTTCTAGCCAGGGTAGTTATCAGTCTTTCGGGGGTTCATCTTCTAGTCACTTTAGTTGTGGTAGTTGTTTTAGGTTAGTCAAATCTTCTAGTTTTAGTACATCGCCTAGGGTATATCATGGTTGTTAAGCTTTTGGTCATTTCTCGAGAAAGTACCCTAGTGTTGGACCAATTATTCCTTTAATTTAGAGTGTTCCTCCAAATAGGGTAGTACATCCCCCATCTAAAGTTGGTATCTATGGTCATAGTGGTAGTCAAGAATGTGCTCATGGAGGTTCCCAGGCAGCTAGGATAGGAGGTTAATCGAGATCCCAGACAGGTGGCAGGTGTGGTCAATTGAATGTCGTGCGTAGTAGAATCGAGGTCGAGTCTTTAGATGCTTTATCACAGGTACGATCTTGGTGTGCCATTAGTGGGCTTTTATTTATTAGATATGGGATACACTTATTTTTATTTGTCAACTTATTATTCCACGTAGATAGAGTTATTTTGGGATTCATTATCTATGCCATATGCGTATCAACTTCCATGGGTGATTCTTGACTACTGAATCGAGTTAATATATTATATTTTATGGTTGTTTGAGTGTTTGATACTTAGGATGATCTTACTGTATCAGATCTGAAAGATTTTGAAGTGATTTGGGGCAAGGACTTATTATCCCACTATCAAGTGTCATGGATTGTTTTTTAAGAGAGTTCTCTTAGCCATGCCCAAATACCTCCAGTTGTGTGGCATAGAGCTATTAGTTGTGAGATGATGGAGATAATTTCTTATATTTGTTCTAGAAGGTTTATTGTAAGAGGTTGCGAGTCTTATATCTCTTATATTTGTAATGTTGGTACGGAGAGTTCATCTCTTGACTTTGTTCTTATAGTTTGTGAGTTTATTGATGTTTTTCCTACTGATCTACCTGGTCTTTCTCTTGAGCGTGATATAGAGTTTGTTCTTAATCTTGAGTTGGGCACCTAAACTATTTCTATAGCACCTATTGTATGGCACCTATCGAGCTTAAGAAGCTAAATTCCCAGCTTTAGGGTCTTCTTATTAAGGGTTTCAACAGACCGAGTATGCCTCCTAGGGGAGCTCTTATATTGTTCATGAAAAAGAAAGATGGTTCCATTTGTACATAAAGATGACTTAATCGTGTAAAATAAAGATGGATCCATGTGTTTATTTATTGATTATAGGCAGCTTAATAAGGTGACTATGAAGAATTGGTATCATATCCCACACATTAGTTATTTACTTGACCAACTTTAAGAAGTTCCAATGTCCTCTAAGATTGATTTGAGGTCTGATTTCCATCAATTGAGGATTCGACTGAGGATATCTTTAAGACAGCCTTTAGGGCCTAGTATGGTTGTTATGAGTTTCTATTAATATCTTTTATGTTGACCAATGCTCCACCCATATTTATGGATGGGATAAACTGTTTGCTCAGGCCTTATTTAGATTTCTTTATGATTGTTTTCATTGTTGACATCCTTGTGTATTCGAGGAGTAGAGAGGATTATATACAACATTTAAAGATCATGATCCAGAATTTCAGAGATCATATGTTAATTGCAAAGTTCTCTAAGTTTGAGTTTTGGCTGGAGTTAGTGGCATTCCTCAGAAATATGGTATCTATGGATGGATATATAGTAGAACCAATGAAGATTGAGGCTATTCGTGATTAGGCCAGACCTATATCTCCAACTGAGCTTTGTAGCTTTATTACTCTAGCCAATTACTATAAATGATTTATTGAGAGTCTTGATACTATTGTCGCATTGATAACCTGATTGACTAAGAAGAAGTTTCTGTTTTAAAAGTTTAAGAAGTGTGAGTTGAGCTTTTTAAAGATCAAGGGATTTGTCACTTCAACTCCTATTTTGTCTCTTCCTATTTAGCGTGATGATTCACCTTGTATTATGATGCTTCTGGTGTTGCTTTGGATTATGTGTTGATGCACCAGGGTCGAGTTATTGCTTATGCATTGAGGTAGCTGATGGTGAATGACTACAACTATCCTACTCATGATTTGGATTTAGCAGCGGTAGTTTTTTTATTAGAGACATTATCTTTCTTATGCGCATTGTGATATCTTCATGGATCATCATAGTCTTCAACATCTTATAACCCAAGGAGAGCATAATCCTAGGCAACATAGATGGCTAATATTGCTTATGGATTATAACATCTTTATCTTGTATCAATCGTGCAAGACAAATATGGTAGTAGACTCTTAGAGTAGGAAGGCGGTTAATATGGGTAGCTTGGCTTGTATTTGAGTTTCGCAGAGGATATTTACATGAGAAATTCAATTGTTAGCCAACTTGATGGTGCGACTCAATATTTCAGACCCTAGGAGGATTCTTGTTAGTGTTGAGGTGAGTTCTCCCTATTTGAGTAGATTCATAGTTGTCAGTTTAAGGATTCGAGACTTTGCATTATCTGTGATCTGGTGTTGAGTAGTGAGTCTAACTAACATAACCTGCCCAAAGGCCTTGTTGTAATAGGCGTCCCATGTCCGACAAGGATCAGAGACCACCGCTATTACCTAACCCAACCTCTAGTAGCCTGCTTTGAGTTGGCTAAATTTTGAGCATGAAATAAAATAGTGTAACAGTTCACATAAAGATTTTGGGAATAGATCATGACTATGACCAACCCAACCGAGTCAACCCATCTTATATCAATAATCTGACCATACAAAACCATACCAAATAAGGGACTTAAATCTGGGTAATGATTCACCTTGTATTGTGATGCTTCTGGTGTTGGTTTTGATTATGTGTTGAAGCAGCAGGGTCAAGTTATTACGTATGCATTGAGGCAACTCACATTTAGATAAAATTGACTCAATTTCTTATTATTTAAGTAGATTTATTATCTCAGGGCTAATTATGGCTAATTTAATATCTATAGGTGGATTTTGATACATTATGCTAGTCTGGGATAGAATTTGCCTAAAAATAGAATTTAGAGATTAGAAGTGGGTCATTTTCGCTCTCATTAGGCAAAGAAGTCTTAGATTTTTTAGACTTTATACCAATGTTATACCCTTATTAATGATTATTTTGGTAATTTTTGAAGATTGAATACTTAATGATTATGTTAGTTTGGTATTTGAGAGTTGGTGATAATTTTAGGTAAAACCCAATGGTTTGTAGAGAATGTACATAGATATAGTTAATTGGTATGGTTTATTAATATGCTTTATTGATATGGTTTAATGGCACGGTTTATTGATACGATTTATTGATATGTATTTCAATTCATATCCGACATGAACCCCTAAATTTTCAGCCTAGAATTTGAACCATCATTCCTAAATGTATAGACCAAAACAAATGAATTTTATGTCAAAATAATTGTTTTGATAAATTCTATATTGTGGAAACTTCTTTGGATATGAATCGAGATCATAAAGAACTCCTAACTCAAAGATGAGTTGAGAACTTTTCTAATGATTGAGTTTTAGTAGATGCTTTAACTTGGGTCAATTTTCAGTGACCATTACTCCTAGAATATAATGATTTAGGTGACCTACTATACCACAAATAAAAGAAATGTGAATGTTCTTTCCATCGCATTAAATTTCACCTTAATATGATATCAGAGTAGCAAGTTATGCTCATTTTACATTGGAGTGTCTGTCTATCAGAAGGTGACAACTACGTTGACAAGATGTCAACTAGGTGACAACTAAGGTGACGAGTCGACAACCAAGTCATCAGCCTTAACAAGTATATGGCATAATCCAGCTAGAGTTGATGACTAGGGTGGTGATTCATCACCAAACTAACGGCTTGTCGAACTAGTCGTCAGTTAAAGAATTCTTGTATTTTTTGTTTTATTAGGGGTATTTTGGTATACTCCTTACCTCAAAACTACCCCTAATACTTAAATAACCCTATAAAATATATATACTCACCATTTACAAAAAATTTTAATGCTCATTCTCGTCTCTTCTCTCAAGAGATAGAAGTGAAGGTTTCTTCCTAAAGTTCAACCACTAAGGATCAAAATTCAAGTTTTTCTTCAAGAAATCAAGAATTTGAGGTATGTGGGGTTTGAATAAGGTACTCTTTCACCCTTATGCCCAAATATTTTGTGTTTGAATTGAATTTATGAGATTTCAATTTGGATTGATACCCAGTTTCCATATTTTTGAAATTATACCATTATCAAGTGATTTAAAGTTCTATTAGCATAAGAATTTACCTTTACTCATGTTTTTTCTTACTTGATTGTTCTTGTGATATGAATTTTAGTATTTTGACATGAATTCCCATGATTTGATAAATATGCATGATTCAGTCAGTTTAAAAGTAAGTGCATATGAATCAGTCATGACTATCTCCATTTATAAGAAGTTCAGATTTACTATCTCAGATTACTACAATATAACTTAGATTTGAGTTTATATCTTATGATCTCATACATAATATGAAATTCATACAGATATTCATAAGTGTGATTTATTAATAGAAACATGATTAACTTTTAATTTTATAAACCCAAATCCTTATTAGAAGGTAAATTCCGTTAGTACGAGCAAACAATATATTTATATGGGAGTAGTATTTAGCATCGAGTGGGGAATATAGGTTCAACATATATGATTCTTCAGAAACTATGCTCCACTATAGGTTAGGAGCCTTTCTAGAAAAGCGTCCCCCTTTACGAATATAGGCTCAGTTTAGTTATCATTCTAGTTCAGTTCAGGTTCTATTCTAATGGCAAGGGTAGAACAAGCTTCCTCAATGTGGCTTAAACATTTGAATCCATCCTAGCTTACATGGTTTATGGTTATTATGAGAATCTCCCACAAATATGAGTATTTTAGAAACTAGGTGTAAGGATTCACAATTTCATCTAGAAATTGTGTGAAGAGTTATTCCTTATGAGATTTTAGCTTTTTATTTTTTCTATAATAAAGGTGAGTCCTTTTACACTTATCGTACATGATTTGAAAGTATATACAACTATAATTTTACTTATTCTACAGGAGTAATGTTTTAAGAAACTAAGTGTAGTGATTCACTGAATTTAACATATTATTCTTTGTTATTCATGTTTTATGATATTTTAGCCTTCATTTTGTTCGAGTCTCTTTGTGAGTCTACTTACACATAGCATGCATGTTTTAACACTATGCTTTGATTCAGTTTGTACTTATTGCATTCACCCCCACTTACTTAGTACATCCCAGAAGTACTGAACATATATACATTTTTCTGGCTACATTAATTCATCTTAAAGGTATCATTTGTATCCCAAACACCATAATAAGACAGTTCACAGCTTCCAGCCAACAGATGATGAGTTCTTTTGATTCAAGGACTTGAGTCAACTATAGTTACAATATTATTTGTTTTATTAAGTTGTACTGATTACTGATAGTTGGATGTTATGTCTTGGTCAGTATTAATAGAAGCTTCATAGACGCTCAGTTAAAGTTAATGTATTCGGTTTTAGTTTCATTTGTATAACCAATGTTGTAAGTTTTGAATAGTATTGTATTGATTAAGTTCAGCTAAAGACAACTCTTCCGCTTGTTATTTCTAGTTTTATATATTTATTTAGTTACACATGAATTATGCCAATATAATGGGTTAGTTTGGAATCACCTGTGGTTCTAAGCACCGAGTGACGTCTAGGGGATAGTCTTGGGGCATTAAAAACTTTGGATTAGAGAATACAGTTTAAGTGTCCTAGGGTGTCTGTGAAGCCGTGTCTAGTAGTCTTGTGGAACTATACGTTCTTTGAGAGGCTATTGGGCATTTAAGAAATATTTTCCACTCTCATACTCTAGATCATGTAGTAAGGTTGTTCTTTTAGAAATATCTATCGATTCATTTTTTATTCCATAATCATCCATCTATGACTTATTCTTGAGATAGCATGAGTATTAAATTTTAATTCCTCCTTAGATGATGCTTTTAGATTCACTATCTCTAACTTTAGAAATTGCACTAAGGGCATAAAAGGAGCCCGCTAGTGTGTTTATGGTCCTTTAATTCAAAAGTTTATGACCTTATCTGTATGATTTATGTAGTTAAGACATAATATCCTATGAAATCATATTTCTTTTAGCCCTTTGTTAAAGATAGCACTCATAAAAGGAGAGAGCATAGAGTATTAATACTGTATTTATTAAGGGATAGTGTAACTTTGGGTGTTATGATCCTTAAGTAGAAGAACAACCTTAGTGTTTGAAGTATGGGTTTAGAAGTTTAGTAACAAGAAATGCTTGGATTAGTATTTGGTTGGGGACAAATTAATAGATCTATATCTGCTATTAAGTAGGATGAATGTGATATGCCCTTGTGTGTTAACTAAGGGTTATTGAATGTAGTATAGGTTTTGTAGTGGAAGGTAGATATTGAGTTATTAATTAAAGTTAATTTTGGTATGCATAAAGTAGGAAAGGAATTCTTTATGGTATTCCATTATGTTAGAAAAATATAGGTTATTAATGAAAGTATTATGTTGTTAAGGAATGTTAATGTAGGTTCTCCTTGTAGTTGTGAAAGAGAAATTTGTAGATGCTTGTAGGGATAGGTGTATAATTTATATATGTGGATGTATAAGTAGTGTTGATATGTGAAAGGAGGATATGCTAATGGATTATAGTAAGATAGACCATAAGATTATGATCAAATAATATTATTATGAGGTTCTAGTGGCCTAATGTTTCTGGATGTTTTTCGATGCAAGAATGGTGTGTGAGGTAGTGGTTAATAATGTCTACTACTAGAATCTAAGATTGAAGAGTGGATGATTATCAATGTGGAAATAGTGATTGCTTGGTATAGTGAGGTTAGTTGTATGAAAGG